>NC_056730.1:820850598-820878098 GCF_019279795.1 Protopterus annectens
TTCTGAGAGGAATCTGGTTACATTGAATAGCCCACAAAAAAGTGACAATGCTCAACAATGGCAGTATTCATAGGTTCATAGGTTCATAGGTAGGTACTAGGCTATCAGCCCAAGGGCCTACGTAAGCCTAGCCAACAAGGTTCCTTGGCTTACTCCACCCAAGAAAGTTATTTTCCTGTGCCACTGTCGAGCAGAGACACAGAAGTGATCCATGGGGTGTATTTCCTATTTCCCATCCACTGATCAAGATTTTTCTTGAAGAGTGCTAATGAAGAACTTTGCTTGACATAGATGGGTAGCCTGTTCCAGAGTATGGGAAGTCTCTGGGACAGGAATCTATCCCTCGAGCATGTCCTGTTTATTGTGGTGACAAGGTTTAGGTCCCTAGAGCGTGTAGCTTGGAGGGATTGGGATTTCGTTAGGTGTAGCATGTCCAACAGCTCTGGGTTTGACATAGCTTTATATGTTAGGCAGAGATCACCTCGGAGTAGGCGATATGCTACGGAGTAAAGCTGGAGTTTTTTGAGGTGGTCAGTGTAGGGCATTTGTTTGAGGCCAGTAATCCTCTTTGTGAGGTACTTCTGTTGCCTTTCCAGCTGTTGCAGATGTCTTGTGAGGTACATTCCAAAATGTGCGTCATACTCTATAATGGGTCTAATGAGTGTCGAGTAGAGGGGAACAATGGCCTCTTTTTTCCTGGATGAGAACCCTTTTATGATGTGGTGTGCCATGTAGAAGGACTTCCTGACTACTGTGGTGATGTGACTATCAAAGGAGAGACTACTGTCCACCTGGGTCCTAAGGTCTCTTATCACACATTCGGTATTAAGTAGATTGCTGCCTATGTGGTAGTTCATGGGAACAGAGTTTTTACCAAAGGGGATGACACTGCACTTTTTGGCATTGAGCTTGAGGCCATGGCTCTGACACCAGGCATCTGTCTCAGCGAGACCCTTCTGTAGGATGTCCACATCATTTGGGGACTTGACTATGGCTCCTAGTTTGCAGTCATCTGCAAACTTCATTATCCAGTGGCCTTCTGTGTTAGCCTGTACTTAAGAGAAGTAGATACCAAACAGGAGAGGTCCCAGGACGGAACCCTGTGGTACTCCACTTGTCACTGCTTTGAGGTCAGATTTGGAGTCTGCAACTTTTACAGTGTGGGTTCTGTCAGTGAGCCAGTTGGCAACCCATCTTGTGACATAGGGATTTATACCTAGTTTAGTGAGTTTAGCTATAATTCCAGAATGGGGGATGGCGTAGAAAGCCTTGGTGAGGTCAAGATAGTCTGTGTGAACCATCTTACCCTCATCTACGGCTTTGGTGACTGCCTCAAAGAAGTCGATCAGGTTCAGGAGGCATGATCTGTCTTTCACAAACCCGAACTGGGTGGGATCCAGAGTTTGGAGGTTACCAATGTCTCTGTTTATGAGTTCCATGATGATACATTCCATGGCCTTGCAGACCAGGCTCATCAGGCTAATAGGTCGATAGTTCTCGGGATCAGTGGTGGCTCTGCTTTTGTGGAGTGGGATAACTGTTGCTATGCGCCATTCAGTGGGCACAAAGCCTGATGCGAGGCAATTATTGAACATGCTGCTTAAGTGGGAAGCCAGTTAGTTCTGAAGTTCATGTAAAATACAGCCTGGGATGTTGTCTGGTCCCATGGATGCTGTGTTTTGGCTTTAAAGAGTGCAGCTTTTACCTGCGTAGTTGTGATTACAGGGACTCTGTATTCTTCCTGTATAGATATGGACTCTTTAGGGGGTGGGGGGGGGGGCAAAGTTAGCACTGAACCTATCTGCCAGGATATTGGCAATATCAGTTGCTTCTGTAATTTTCATGCCGTTGTGCTATAACTCAGAGCAGATCTGGCTGTTGCCATCAAGATTCTTGACATAGCTATAGAATGCTTTGTGGTTGTCCTTAGAATTAGTGGTGATTTTGTTTTCATAGCTAGCTTTGGAGGATCTTATAAGGGATCTCAGCTTCTTACTGAGGCTGACCAGGGAGCTCCTCCACTCACGGGGTTTTACTCTCTTTTGCAAAAGTTTCTTCCTTCTGTTATACAGTTTGTTTATGGCACGGGACCACCAGATTGGCTTCCTTTTTTTGGAGGATAGCATCTTGGTTCTGTTTGGTAGCACGATCCATGCACTCGTGTAAGTGCTTATAAAGTGCATTTGTGTAGGATTCAGCAGTTGTAACTGTATTGTCCATCTGCATGGGTGTCATGAAGTTCGCCACTTCTGTCTTAAGAAGCATGAAGTTGGCTTTGGAGAATTTTTTTACCGTGGTTTCCTTAATGGGGGGTGGGGGCGGGATGTGGATATCAAGGGTGATTAGCTTATGGTCAGATTGGACCAACGAGGAGTTGACTTCAGTTGTGGAACTCCGGTCACTCATGTTGGTAATGACTAGGACTAGGATATTGTTGCCCTGGTGGGGGTGTGGATAAGTTGATCCAGGGCATTGGAGTTTATGAATTCCAGAAAGCATTGAGCTAAGGAGTTGGTATACGAGATAATTCAAGATGGCTTGTGACAGTTTTAAAACTAGTTAACAGTAGTACATTAAACATTACTTAAATTATAATGGCATGTCTAATGAAGGGCAAAGGAGAGAGTAGATGGGCTCAGGGGGTCTTTATTTGATACCATTTGGAACTCAGACAATACGACTGATGAATATCTAATATGCCGGCATCTTGACAAAAACTCTCAGGTGATGCTGCTGCCTCTGATTCAGTCCTAGTACTTAAACAGTAAATAAATAAATTGGGGAATATAAATGCCAGAACAATAATTAGGTCATGTACTTTTTAATTCTGATTAAAAAAAAAACTTTGATGTTACAATTGGAACACTGCAGACTATCATACACACTGCCTCTCTCACTCGTTCACCACTAAGCAAAACATCCAGATTTCATTTCTTCTTTTAAAGCAAATGTTTTCCAAATATCTAAAGCATGAACATATATCTCAGATACCACCTAGAAGTGATTTTAAAGCTTAGTGGTACCAAGTTTTTTCCTTTACACTTGATTTTATGTTTGTGCTTTTCTTATTTTGCACAGGGTCACATTAGCACTCTTGCTTATTTTGTTCATAAATAAGTGAGCAATTCAAAAAAAAAAAAAAAACTCATCATGAACTAAGTTTATATATAATCTCTAACTATTATATGCTCCCCTTTCTTTTGTGAACATTTTAATTTGTTGAGAAGTAAAATGAGCAAGCATCACTCTGCAGGACCTTAACATTTAAATGACTGATAAATTGCAAAATTCCCTTTTTAACATGTTGAACACTGGAATGTTTTTTTTTTTTTCAAAAAAGACATTGCATGCAAACAATATATACCTCTTACACATAAGGATGATTGATTAAAAAAAGCATTTTCAACAATTAAAGGTGAGAAAAAAATCATCATATTCTGTAGCAAGACATTGTACCTTTTTGATTTCAAGAAAAAGCACTGGTTGGATCAGCTGGAAGTCCAGTGTGTAGGACAAATAAGACCCTTAAAATGTTGTTTCAGTTCTGTGGAATGTCCCCAAGTTTCCTGGCAGACATATGCAGGGTAATATTTCTATTCAGCACTTGTTCCATTGGCAGAATTCCATATCCTCTAACGTTGTACTTTTATTAAGGCCTCTTTGTAATTATTTGGGGGCATTTTATCCTCCATGCCATGATTATCTGCAAACAAATTTGAATACATACTGAATTATCCAGTAAGACTTTCAGTGTAGACATACTTACAATGTTTGCACTATGTTTAGAATATAATCAGTGATGTTACAGAAACATGATGAGCTACCTTCTTTGAAAAAGCGGTGATACGTATGACACAAATAATATATACAGCTGACCAATTAAGTATTAATTATTTTGTTTTAAAATGAAATAACCTAAATGAATTCACAATGATCTTTTAATTCATTTATGATACTTTGGGTGCTGTGGGTTCGGGTTCTTTCTTACTAGGATGTCCAGATGTTAATCACATTTGTTTTAGCTGACTGCATAATAACAGTAGCATCTATATCACTGGCTATTGTTTGGTTTCTTAGATGTGCATATTATACTATTTGGGCTGCAAATTGTTTTTATGTGCTTGTAAGGTCTTTCCTGTTGAATATATAATTTCAGACTTGATTTTTGATGATTGATAATAATGGCAAATTTTCTTTTGCTTCAGAGTAGAGTTCCGTATTTCCTGCCTCTTTAATGTTAATATTAAATGTATGTATTTCCAAATTGATGTATCTCTGTTACTCTGTTTTACAATCACAATGCAAGAGATTATGTCTGCATGGCGCAAGTTTGCTCATGCCTTCCCAGTGCCTTACCTGTCATGTACTTTCCAGTTTTAATTTGTAGCGTCTGGGTCACCTCTGCAAAATCTGTTCTGTAACTAGTATGTTCACTTATCAATGAAACAAATAATTAAGATGTGTTCCTTGAACAACTTACATACAAAGTACTGAAAGTCATGAAAGACCCATAAACGTCAAAATAAATGATGTAGCAGTTTTGATAAATATTGTAAAAAGTGGGACTCCACTAACATTATTTTAAAAATATTGTACATGGTCCTCAGTACCCTGAGCACGGACTGCAGTATTTTGCACAAACATTTTGTTATCTTCATATACAAACCCTGTCCATCACTAAGTAGTGCTTTCTTATTACTAAATCTGCAGCTGAAGTATTTCTTCAGTTGCATTCTCTAAAATCGTAGTTTGCAATCAAGATGGTCACTTGCAGTGTATGAAATCTGTGGGACATATTCTCCATACAGGCTTTTTTTCTTTAAAATGATTCATTTCCAAATGCCCATAATGGTTTGACTTGGCATTTAGAGACTGCACTAATCTTCACCATTAAGAAGCACTTCCGTCAGATGCATAATTAAGGATGATTTTACTTTCTTTCTGCTATAGATAGTAAGTGTGCCATGAGCCCCCATTATCGCACTTTCTGACATTTCTTATCAGCATCTTACTTTTTGACCCTGATAAGAGACATTTAGTTTCTGGTTCAGATAGCAACAATCTCTTTTCCTGACAGGAGTGGTAACTGTATATGCCACACACATCCTATCTCACTAAACTGCATTGAAAAAAGCTGACAGTGTCTTGTTTCTACACACAGCAGCTTAATACAACAGATGCCCAAATGCATTCTACACATTGACTTACTTTAACATTTTCTGTGATCATCAACAGTCAAACTGTATTCAAAATTAAATTAACTCATAAACTGTTGTGATGCTTCAAAAATGCAGTGGCAATTATCAACAATATTGGAAATGATTAAACTAATATGGATTTAATACAAAATAACTGAATTCCTCCAACAGTACTTACAGGTACAGGAATAAAACCTGCAGTGCTATTATCCAGAGCACACTGCCTCCTAATGTTTTCTAGCTGGATTCACTATGACTACTTTGCCCTGCCCATGCCTTCATTATACCAAAACAGACACACATACAACAAGCAAACACTTGTTTTCATTTTACCCTTGTAGTAGATGTATATGCCTTTGTTTCAGTTGTCACCCAGGACCATTTTTCTGGTTAAGTGACTTGCTAAGACTGTCACAATATCCAAGGAGAGATTAAGGGAATCAAACCAAGAGCTACAGGCGATTGATTACTAGTTCATAACTTTAACCCTCCATGCTGTACTGATACTCCGTAGATGGGATGATCCTTAGGGGACATTTTCAGCCCCAGTCCAGATACAGTAGTTAAGCTATGCAAACTTTGTTAGAAAGTACCTTATAAAAAATGACTTATGACAGACACTATAATCCTTCTGTTTGCTTATGTATAATAATATACAGTGGATATAAAAAGTGTACACACCCCTGATAAAATGCCAGGTTTTTGTGATATAAAAAATGAGATCACAATAAATTATTTCAAAACTTTTCACACCTTTAATGTGACCTATAACTTGTACAATTCAATTGAAAAACAAACAAATCTGTTAGGAGAAAATATAAAAATAAAAAACATACAATAAGCTGGTTGCATACATTTGCACACCCTTAAACTAATAATTATGGACTATGGGGTAGGGAAGTATAGTACTATAACATTGGAACAAAATGCCATGTATGCTATCAATGCAGAACTGTAATGGCAAAGAAAAATAATGTGACACTGTGTTGGGGATATAATGATACTGTTTTAAAAGTCTGTCAACTTTTTCTAAGTACAGGTCTAATAGTTTCCTGAATCACTTCATTAATTGTTGACATATTCTACATCAGTATCATGGTGATCTTCCAAAGAGATTTTTTGTGATTGTTGAAATTATAAAAAATAATAACTTCTGAAGATTCTTTTAGTGAAACTCAAACTGGGTCACCCTCCACTCTCTCATACTTTTATATACCTACTACACTGTCACAAAATTGTAGAGTAAAGAGCATACTCCATTGGTACTGAAAGTGGTTTTCATTGAAGTTGTTTCTAGCAGCTGCACAAACTGAGAAAATATAGCTGTAGGAAGACTTGATATCCCAAAATTCAGACAATAATAAACTACTACTGAACTTACTGAGAAGAATCAGAGACATCCTTAAGTATTCATACAAACTGATATCATGCATTGAAACAGTCTACAAATATACACTTTCAGTCTCGTGTGAAAGTGAACTGCATTTATCATTCAGCCAGAAACGTTGTTATGCAAAATCAAGATAAATCAGTAACCGAAAATGTTGACCTTTAAGATCAGCAACCAGATTGGAAATAATAGTACCCACTGCATACTAAGTAATGCTATCAGGGTAGTGAAAAACAGATAAGGAAATGTGCAGTTCAGAAAATGCAGTGTACATAATCACCGCTGTCCAAGCCAACTGTGATTCATGCAGGAGGCAAATTACACAACGTGAACAAGACGAGGTTTGAGATGCAGCAGAACACCAGAGGTGCAAACTACATTATGCCACATACTCTGTGTGGATGGAGAGATGGTAAAATCAGTAAGCAAAGGAGAGTAGTATTGGTGGAATTGAATTCATCCTCAAGTCTTGGTGAGTACCTTCACAAGGTGGAGCCTATTTTTACAAATTTTTACCAAGACTTCACTGATATATAGACTATATTTATTATATTTTATATAACACATATTTATTTATTTATTTTATTTATTTAACATTTGTTAACCAGGAAAGTCTGGCTTGGAACAAAGTAAATTTTCAGTGGAGGCCTGGGGAGAAACGCTTCAGACGCACGTCTTTTTAAAGTGGGAGGAAACTGGAGGACCCGGAGGAAATCCACACGAACGCAGGGAGGACATGCAGACTCCACACAGAAGGCACTCCAGCTGAGAATCAAACTGGAGGGCCTCTTGCTGTGAGGTGACAACACTACTGCTGCACCACTGCACCATCCACTTCATGGACAGAAGTAGGTTAAAAAATAAAAATGACAACTGGGTGCACAAGTCCCAGGATAAAAAAGTGCCCAATCCTGTTAGGCACACTGGTGCCAGGACTGGGAAAAATGAGAATGTAGCTATAGAAACATTCCTACAATAGGATTAGGCCAGGCTTAGGAGGAGGACCCCCTCCCCCCCATTTGTAGAAGGAAGTAGTAGTCCACAAAAACTCAAAACCTGACAGGCCAAAAAAGAGTCATAAAGTTGATAGAGTGGGCTATTGAAGATAAGAAAGTAACTATGTATTGTTAGTATTATGTAAAAAGCTTAGAATTACCAAATAGAAGATATTCAAAAAGATTAAGACAGAAATTAGAGGAAAAAAATACTTGCACAAGAAAATTTTTCAAAAGCTTCAAATACAAATTTGTGTTGATTAATACAATGGATTCATGAAAAACATTATATTGACCAAGAAACCTTAAGCCATTTGGAGAAAAAACACGACTGAGGAAGTATGAGACTATAAAGAAGAAAACCGATAGATTTTTGAAACGTATAAAAAAGAAACATGGAAATGAGAAAGAAAGAGATATCTGTTATGGCACAATATTTATGCAAAGAAGAAAGCCAAACTAATCAACACAAAAAAGCAGCTCCAGAGATATTTAAAGAGAAATACAAGTAAAGGCACCCAGATGTGGAAAATGTCAGAATACAAAAAATAAGATTGCAAAGGGAGAATGTAGAACAGAAGATTATTTATTTATTTTTTTCACATTTATTGACTGGGAAAGTCCACTGACTCAGAAACCCATTTTCATTGGTGGCCCAGGGAGAAAAGCTCCACAGTGAGTAAAATAACATCAGATTATAGTAGACAGGTAGTTATACAATTTTTGAAAGAAAGTCTTTCAACTATATAAAAAATATAGACAAAATTATCACATCATAGCAAACCTTTTTTACAAATACTGTAGCACCTTCTATTTAACGTAGAGGTTAAGGTAAATACATTTTGTAAAAAAAAAGAAATTATATTTAATTCAAATTAAGTAGATTGCATTAAAACCGAGATATACACTAGTACTCCCTCACTATATATTTTTTTCCACCAGGGAATGAGTTAGGGAGAAATAGTAGGTGGATTGGTTGTTAGTGATTGGTTACAACTTTGGATAGAAGGAGTAATAAGGAGAAGATTATGGGGGTCTGGTATTAAGGGAACAATGACATGGGGGTTGTTAAGGTAGTAGTTTTTTAGTGAGGATTTAAAAGCATTAAGGGAATCTAACAAAGTAATAGATGTTGGTAGAGCATTCCATAATGTAGCTATGGAATAGGAGTATAGGCTTTGTCCTGCTCTTTTGTTTGGTTTGATATGATCAGAAGTTGTTTATTTGTGGACCGTAGATTTCTAGAGGGGGTATAGGGTAGAAGGGTTGACAGTAGAGTATGGCATTTCTCTGGGTTATCTACTAGCTTGTGAGCCAGAGTTAGTTAGGTGTAACTGAGGTATTGGGAGAATTCAAACCAATTAATCATTTTAATAGCTTGGCAGGGATAGGTACAGTGTTGTAAGCTGGAGGAAAATTTTGCAGTTTTGTAGTAGCAGCATTGTAGTCTATTAAAGAGGGAGGAGTGAAGGTTTGTAAAGATGGGAGTACTGTAAAAGAGGGAGGGAAGTAGTAAAGAGTTGGCCAGCTTGATTTTTGTGGGTCCATCCATGTACTTTTGATAACTGTAGAGGAGTTTACCTAGTTTAAAGTGAATTCATTTTATAGTGTTAAGAATATGTTGCTGATAGGAGAGTTTATCGTCTATTGTTGTAATAAGTAGTGTTGCACAATGAACAACCAGAATTTTTCTTTTATCTTGGGAGTAAATTTTAAAGTCTTGTGGGGTTTGTTTGGTGGAGAAAATAAGTAGTTTAGTTTTTTTTTGGCATTTAGAAGTAATTGAGAGTCATTAAGCCAGGTTTCTATGGATTCAAGTGTTTTTTAGGTTATTTTTAGGAGGTCTTGAAAGTTGTTGGAGGAGGATATGATTGTGGAGTCGTCCACATATTGGAGGAGTGTGGTTTGAGGGGACACTAGATGTAAATTGTTTATGAAAATATTAAAGAACAGGGGTCTGAGGATGTACTCTTGGGATACTCCTATTTTATTTAGCAGGTAAATAGATTGTTTGCTCTGCCATTTCACTGATTGTTGTCTGCTGTTTAAGTAGTTAGCAAATCAGGACAGCATATGCAGGGAGCAACCTATTTCTAACAGTTGCTGAAGTACTCTGGTATGTGACACTGTGTTGAATGTCTTGGATAAGTCTAACAGAACTACATAGTTATTTGACCTGCATATTGTGTCTGTGAAGGGGAGGAGGGCAGTAGTGGTGCTATGGAATTGGAGAAAACCATGTTGTGTTGGGGCGAGGAGGTTGTTGTCTAGGAGGTGGTTGAGTACTTGACTAGTTATACACTTTTCTAATATTTTGGAAAGAGGAGAATGAATACAGATCATTCTGTAGTTAGTAAGGTCATTTGTATTACTGCCTTTATGGAGTGGAGTTATAATGGAATTTTTCCAGATATGTGGGATGGGGTATGCTATTGCATCAGCAACGATTTTCAAATATTCTGGACGGAGGTTGTCAGTGAATAGGAAATGGGGTTTCATTTTTTTTTTAAGTTTTAGAATTAGAGAGGTGGGAACAGGTTTTAGGGAGAAACTATGGGCTTCTGATATTTCTTTAGTGGTAGTTTCATGGAATGCAAGATGATTGGAAGAAGTTTGTATGGTTGCTTGCCTGATGTTTGTATTATTGGTGATATATGGATTTCAGTTTGTAGGGGGTTCAGGAATGAGTTTAAGGATGGTATCAATAAAGTGGGAGTTGAAAGTGTGGGATATATGTTGCAGAGTCATATCAGGTGATGGAGATGGCTTCTGAGTGGTTCTGGCAATGAGAAGAGAGGATACAGATGTGCAAAAATTATTGGGGGGTGTTTTTATGGGAGGATAGTTGTTTTGAGAAATAGTTTTTTTTTTGTCATTGATGACTACTTTTTTTGGCTTGGTTCATTTGTCAGTGTCTTGTTACTGTGCCAGACTTTCCAGGCTCTAGCCCTAGCTAAAAGAAGTAGTTTTACAGGTTTAGTTAACCATGGAGCATGGCTAATTTTGATTCCTTTTTTCATTTAGGGCAAGAGAGTTAAGGGTATCTAAAAAGATTTTGTTAAAATACTTAACAGCTTCATCGAGTTGTAAAGAATGTAGAGGGTTCCAGTTATGGGCTTTTAGAATGGTGTTAAATGTTGATGGGTTGAACTTAATGAGGTTTCTGGTTGTTCTGTAGATATGGGGTTTTGGTACATGGGTTTGGGTTTTATATGTGAAAGCAGGTAGATGATCACCGAGGGAATCGGGGGGAGCCTGAGTTAATGAATTTGTGTGGATGTGATACAAGGATCCAGTCTAGGGTTGCTTCAGGTTGTTTATTTTGTATTCTGGTAGGGCATGTGATAAGTTACATGGATTTGTAGACATTATTTATTTATTTATTTATTTTTTTATTTTACATTTGATAACCGGGGGAGTCTGACTGAGCTGAAAAGGCCCTTTTTCAGCAGAGGCCTGGGGAGAAACGTTCCACACAGAAAAATAATTACAGATGCATTAGATATTTAGACATGATCAGTATACACACAAATTACAATAGACATGTTTTTAAGTGGTTGCAGCACATCAACAGTTACAGTGGAAAGAAGAAACAAGAAAACATTAATTTAAAAATAAAGATAATTAACAGAGTTATAGAGTTAATAGATTTGTGGTGTACAGCTGAAATTTGGAACATAGGTAGAATACATACATAGTGCATAGCTACAGTACATACATTGTACATTAGCCAGTGCTTGTGAGTAAGAGTGAGAATTGTTATCAAGTACTCTAGGCTTAGTATGCGTACCTTATCCGCTTTCACTAGCCTGGGAAGCAGTCATTGCACTGCCAACTTTGCTTGAGATGTTGCCTAATGAGGTTTTTAAAGGAGGCTATGGATGATGTGTTTTGTATGCTAGTGGGGAGACAGTTCCATGTTTTAGCCACTGAACTACTATATAGTGTGTCTCCAAAGCTATTATACCTGTTGGTGGGTTCTAGTAGTAGTGTGCTTAATAATCTAAGAGGCTTTTTGGCTGAGTGATGTACTAGGTTTTTGAGGGAGGGCACTTATTGGGGAGGTAAAGGATAGAGTGACAGAGGCAGAGCTGATTGCAGGTTAGGAGGTTGGGCAGTTCAAGCCAGTGGAACTGACTCAAAGCAGTACAGTGATGAGTTCTATATGAGCAATTTGCAGCAAAGCGGGCAATTCTGTTATAGCAGGCTTCCATTTTGGTTAGTTCAGTTTTGTTGAGATTAGACAGAATGAGAGATGTATAGATTAGTGTGGATAGAAGCTGGGAGTGAGCAATGGCTGATCTTGTGCTGTTGGTAAGAAATGGTTTGATACGGTAGAGTGATCCCAATTTGGCATGTACTTTTTTAATAGTTAAGTTGAGATGACTATCAAATTTTAGGTGGGAGTCTATGGTTATTCCCAATTGCTTATCATGTGCCACTGGAGCAATTGCAGTAGAATTTGCGGAGTAGATAGTGAATTGACTGTTATCAGTGTTTTTGTTAGAACTGGTTATAATCATAAGCTGAGTTTTCTTTGGATTAAGGATAAGTTGGGCTTTGGTAAGGTAGTTTTCAATATCAGAGAATGTTAGTTGAGTTGTTTGCAGAAGGGTGGGAATATTTTGTGCAGCACAGATTAAGGTAGTATTGTTTGCATACTGAATGATAGATGTATGCTGTGTGGAGGTATGGAGGTCATTTATGAAAATTGTGAACAATAGTGATCCTAAGATAGAACCCTGTGGGACTCCTATAGTTATGCACAGCTGAGGAGAGAGAGAATTTTCCCATTTCACAGCCTGGTACCTGTCAGTTAAGTAGATTTGGAACCAGGTAAAAGTGGAATTTGATAGGTGATATTGTTTAAGTTTATTTAGCAAAATTTGGTGTGAGACTGTGTCAAATGCTTTGGACATATCCAAAAAAAAGAGTTGACACCTGCAGGCCTTCATTTTTGAGACAGTTTATTGTGAATGTGAAGCAGAGGATGGCTGTAGTGGTACTATGGGCAGATCTGAAACCATGTTGAGTAGGTGATAGGATGTTGTCTAGGAGATCTTTTAGCACCTGGGTATGGATAATTTTTTCTAGGATTTTGGCCAGGGGGGAAGAGTATAGCAATGGGTCTACAGTTATTAAGTTCAGTGGAGGTCCCACCTTTATCTATGGGTGTAACATAGAATATTTTCCAGAGTTTGGGCACATAGTTTTTAACAATTGATCTGTTTATGAGAGTGGAGATTGGGATAGCAATAGCATCTGCTGTGAGTTTCAAGAAATAGCTGGGGAGTAGGTCGGCTGCTGTTGACGAGGTTTTTAGTTTGGAGAGTATGCTTTTGATTGAGGTGGTGGAAACTGTTTAGAGGGTAAAGCTAGTATTAGTATTATTTGTGTTGGGGGGGATAGTGAGGTTGGAACTTTCCTGTGATACTAAGGAAAGAATTGAGTTCACAAAGTGGGAGTTGAATTGTGTTTCGATGGGAACTTTAATGTCAGGGGTGGTTGGTTTGGGGGTAGCCTTTGGGGGTTGTGTTGGTATTTGGTTTGTAATGTCATGTAGTAGGATTTGTTTGTCCAGCCTAATGCATTTTTTGCATGGTTGCGCAGTTCTTGGTACCTAATTAGGCTTTGTGTTTCTTTGTTTTTTTGATAGTAAAGCCAGCAGTGTCTCTGGACTTGAAGATTTGTTTGAATTCTTTACTGAGCCAGGGGTTTATGGAGGTTCTAACCTTGATTTTGCACAATGGAGCAACAGTGTCCAGGTGTTGTATAAATGTTTTGTTGAAATATGCTACAGCCTGGTTAAGTGGGAGGGGTTTTAGGGGGGGTCCAGTCACAGTTACAGAGTAGAGTATTGAGGACCTCAGGAGAGAATTTGTTTGTGTTTCTAGTGGATTTATAGTTAGTGGTTTTGCATAGGCTTGTTCTACTACATATAAGGTATATTATATTGTGGTCACTTAAGGTATCTGGGAGACTGCCTGTGTGGAGGTACAATGTGGGGTTGTTAGTTAGGACCCAGTCAAGGATGGATTCCCTTTTAGATTTTTTATCACATCTAGTTGGAATTTGGACTAGCTGCTGGTAGCCATGGAGATTTATTAGATTACTTGGTAGTTCTGATATACAGGTTTACCAATCTAGGTTGAAATCCCCCGGAATAAGGGTTTCTTGTGAGTATGTGGAAGAACACCAGGATAAGAAGTCTTCAAGGCTAGCAGGTGTATTGCCAGGTGGAATATAGATCACAATCATGGTGATGATCTTTTTAGGGTGAAGTTGAAGTTGTGAGATAAGTATGTCCCAATTATTGGGGGAGGGGTAGGAGTTTGGTATCTGACGTGAAGTTAAGTTGGACTTATACAGTAAGGCAGTTCCACCCCCTTTATGAAGTGGTCTGTCTTGTCTAATGATATTGTAGCTGGTAGGGAGAACTTCTGAATTAGTTATGTTTTTATTTAGGCAGGTTTCTGTTAAAGCAACTATGTCTGGGGAGTAATGTGCTATTGTGGCCTGGAGTTCAGGTATTTTATTTTTGATACTTCTAATATTAATATTTAGCATTAAGAGATGGTTGGTTTTGCTGCTGTTGTTGATTTGCCCAGGGATGAAGATAGTGGGAGTATTATGTTCTGATAATTGAGTTGGAGAAGTTTGTGTTGGACAGGATGGATTTGGGCCTGGGTTGGGGTGGATGTCCCCACTTATAGTGAGCCTGGTGTTGAAATGGTGATACAGATGTTTGAGTTTGGTGATAAATGTAAGTAGAGTGTTTTTTGGAGAAGGAATGAGAGGATATGTGTCTAGTTTTGAATTGGTCAGTTATGTAGTTTTAAACAATAGTGGGCAGATATTATTATAATGTGCGCTGTCTGTATATGATAGTGCATAATATAGTGTTGTGCTAATAAGTTTAGGGATATTGCTAGAGTGATAACTTGTGGAGTTATAAAGAATTGTGAGAAGACAGACTAGACTTAGTTGTGTGATAGTCATGGCTATAAAGTTTAAGTTGGTTCTAGGTGGAGGTGTGGATAGGAATTATAGGGTTGTAGTATATGTGGATGGGTAAGTAGTGTGGGGTGATGTAATAATGCCTAGAGGGAATGTGAGTGGTTGGGAGTATTGTGTGGTGGAGCATGTGGGTGTGGTGTAATGTGATCTGACTTGAAGAGCTGTGATTGGTGGAGGTGATGTGAGGTTGAGGTGTGGATTTGGTTGGGATTACTATAAATTTAGAGATAGTGGGGGCATGTGGGAATTGGGGGCAGATCAGGGGCTGAGCCCACCAGGGCAAAAGTAATGGGTGGCAAAAGTAAGTGTTGCTTTACAAATCTGAACACTTTAACAAATTCATGAGGTGTAATGGCTTACCAGCAAGCAGAATTGGTGGAGGGGGATAGCACAAGGGGTGTAAACCAGGTGGAATGCAAAGAAACCAGCCAAACCAGAGAGGCAAGCAGTGGAAATCTATCAGTGAAGGCCTCAGAGAGGGTAAGAAATAATTAAAACTCTACCTGTAAAGTGAAGGAGAGAAGAGACAGCAAAGTTTATTAAGGCTGGGAGTATGTCTTCACATTGACTTGCTTATTAGTAGTCAGTTTGTGCACAGATTAGAGTAGGGAGATACATTAGCAATGAAGGGGAGTGTATAGAGATGCAAATAAACAGGTAGGGCTCAAGTGATACAAATTAAGGCAGAGAGCACTGAGAGGGCTACTTGAGGGTTAATTTCATCACACAGAATAGGATGGGTCTGAATTAAGTGTATACTATCTATTGGACGGTTAGGATTACTGCACTAGCTGGGGGGAGGACACAAGGCTACAACAGTCAGTTTTATTAGCAAACTGAGAACTACTAAGTAACACTGCTAATGTTAAAGCTTCACTATTATAGCACATACAAGTAGAATGTTTGGGTGGACTGACCCTGCTCTACAGGCTCAAAATGTATATCCTTGTTTAGTTTTGCAGTACTGATTCCTTCTTAGACTGTATGGGTGGGGTGGTAGCCGCAGACTGCAGAGTTGCTTGAGTGTGCTCAGCAAGCAGAATTCAATTGCTGAAAAGCAATTGTGTCCTGGTGGGAGGCTAGTAATTTAAAGATGGTATTTGTTGGGGAGTTTAATTCTAAGTTTTGCCAATTTATGTTTTTACCCCAGTAATATAGTTTCAAATGATATATTGTGTGTTCTCTACAAGAGGAAATCTTCAAGGGTGAGGATATTTTGCCCTGGTGGAATATATGGAAGTGATGCAAATCTGTTTATTGTCATTTATTTGTCATCAAAGGATGATATGTTTTTTGGGAAAGGTGTAATAGTTAATGAGTTGTGATAGACTAGTGCTAAAAATTAGTAAAGTAGAAGTTAAACAAATAGAAGCTGAAGTTATGTAATACCTGCAAAGTGAAGGATGTATTCTATTTTTAAAACTAGGAGATATCACCAACAATACTAAAAGGAATGAAACCAAATGGATCATAAATTTGAGAGCAGACAAGCCTCCTGGTTTAAACACTGTAGTTCCTCTGAGACCTATTCTGAAGCATAGTCGAACAGCCATTGGTTGATGTGAAGGTGTATTTTCTTTTAAGTGCTCTGATTGGCATGTTTTCTGACTGGAGCTCAAGGATGATACCTGGCTGTGATTAGCTTGTGATACTCTGACTGATGATTGGTTTATGCAAATAAGTATTTCTCTTCAAGCTTGTTGATTGGTGGTTTTCCGATTGGTTCTTTGGCAGAACAAGTTGAAACCAATTGGTTGTGCATATCTTTTAAAAGCATATTGTTCCTGTTTCCCTTTACGATCTAAAGAAGGTATTTCCAAAAGCGTTTAGCATTTGAAAGGGATTTTAGTTTTGTCTTGCCAAGTTTTATGTCTTAAGTTTTCAGTAAAAGATTTGTGTTCAGCATTTTTGTTGGATTTTAACAAGTTTGTCAGTCATCTGTGGTGGTGTTACTGGTTTTCTCTTTGGATTTTGTTCTTTGTAATAGTGCACCTCAGCAGTTACAGGTTCATTTTGTGCCAGTCTAATGGGATAGTTGAAAGAATGAACAGGACTCTTAAGGAATGCCTTAAGAAAGCTTGCTTGGAAAAGGGCGTAAATTGAGTAAAACATTTGCCTGGAATCTTACTGGGTGTCAGAGCAACTCCACACAGTAAAACAGGGATCTCACCTTTTGAAGTCATGACAGGTAGAAAAATGCCTGTACAATTGCCACTTGATCCTACTGTTAGTACAAACAGACCCTTATTAGAAATTGCACAGCATCAACAATGGTTAAAAGATATTTCTGAATTTTGTCTAAGCTATCAGCAATGCAAATATTCAAATTACGGGCAAAGGATCCTTTTATGCCAGAAGAAAACCTTCCCTCTGGGACACAGGTATTAATCAAGACATTCCAGATGGATGGTCTGTGGGATAGTAATTGGCAAGGACCTTTTGAAATAATTGCTCAGTTAGGACCTCTAGTGTACAAAGTTAAAGGAAAGAAAAAGAGCAAAATAATTCTTGTTCATAGAGATCAGTTGAAAGTCATTAAGTGACTTCATGTTTTGTGGGGTTTTTTGTAGACTCACGGCAAATGCCGAGTCTGAAACAGTTGAAAAAGTATCTATCAAAACAACTTTTCAGATTAATACCACTTACATGGAAAGGTTATATTATTGTACATAATGAAGATTATGTTTGTTATTGTACTGACTGTACTTATTGGAGCCCTTGGGGTAGGGTGTCAAACAAGAGAAATGCAAGTTTGGAAAATAAACAATAACAATAATACTGTAGACCTAAGTTGGGATGGATGTTCATCACAGGTAAATCGTTCTTGTGGGCAAAGACAACAGGACAACTTCATTTGTCCATATAATATAATCCTAGTTGTATCTTTGGGTACATAAGGTTTTCCAGCAATGTTACCTTTTGGTCTATGGTTGAGGGTCATTATTATGTTTGACCAAATAGTCCTAAAGTAACCCTCGAATTTAATTCCAAAGTTTCTATTAAATGTTTTCAATTTCCTGTATTTTATTTAGAAAAAAGAAAAAATTCAAAGAAGTATCCACCATCAATACAACGGCTAATCTTCACCTATGTGAAGAAGTGTGGTAATCATACTATGCTAGGAATTAATATTCCTAACAATAATACGAAAGTACAACTAAATTTTACTACTGGAGCTTCTGTAATATGTACTAATATCACAGTCATTGCATGCCGCATACATTGGGCATATGTTCTATCAATATTAACAGGTAAACCTACCTCTGTTCATACAGACATTTGGTTAAAATACCTTCTACCTGTAAAAAGGTAGGCAGACAGTATCAAAAGGTTGTAGTATATTTTAACATCACATTCAAAGACACTGGCAGGTGCCAATATAAAAGAGCATGGTATGATACTCTGCTAGGAAGACTAGGTACAGGCATGGCAGCTATTAATGCAACTGACGTTGAAATTCTGACTAATCGATTAAAAGTAGTGGGGGAAGATATCTCTCAGAATGTGCATTTACAAGCATCTTGGAATCCAGAAATATGGACGACACACCTGCACAATATAAATTATCAGCAGCAATTTTTAGACAATTATGATGCTCTGCAGCTACATCAGTTGAAGTTTGATGGTAACATGACAATTTTTGTAAATTGTATAAAATGCACTATGCAATCTTTTTATGTGGAAATTCAGAAAAATGGAGTACAAACTGAACTTATGTTACAAAATGAAAATGTTTGGTGACAATTGTTTAACAAATGGATACCTGATACCGATTGGATTAGGTTATTTACTGAAGTAACATACTGTACTCCACAATATTGTACAGGAAAGTTTATGCATTATAATGTTACTGATACAACTATTATGTCAATTTACTGTGTTACCTATGATATTGCCTGTACCAGAAGGGTACGAGTATTGGTTGCCACAATTTGAAGGTAATTATATAGATATGAGAGGAAAAACACATAAAATCGAATATTGTACACAGACTCAAAATTGACTAATTTGTGGACAGCATTCGCCTGTCCATGAACCGTGCTTACTGCAGCATTCTGTTAATTTGTGTAAATGGACTTTTATGCCTTCTTTTTTTCAAATGTTTATAGAAGTGGCTCCTGAGTATATTTGTCTGGTTACAGATCAAGACGTAGGTCATAATTTAAAATTACCTTTTGTAGGATGTTTATCACATGTTGATTTCCTTAAATGGAGCAATAAGAGCTATGTGTTTACTGAAGCCATAGAAGTGAATATTTCCAAGAACTGGAATTATGACTTAATACAACTTCCCAATATATCTGTAACAATACTAAACTTCTCAGAGCGTATTTGGAAAAAAGAAATAAAAGTATTCTGTATTATGAGGCATTAAGCATCATTGCAAAAGATAAACTACTTAGTTTGGCTGAAAAGACCAAAAAAGACACTGCTCACAACTGGTGGGATATCTTTACTGGTTGGTCAAAATCAGGAAAAAAAATCAGTTAAATTTGTTGATACATCCTGTATTAGTAGTGTTAGGCATTGTAGCCATACTAACTATCTGGAATTGTTACCTAAGCTGTAATTTGTGAAAAACAAACCATGATGGTTAACCTGAATAAACTGGAAAAGGTTTCAATGTGTACCATTAAAGAAAAAATTGAAAATGAGCAGTTATTTTCAGCTTTTTAAATAAAAAGTGGGAATTGTGAGAGTAAAGAACAAGTTAAAATGGATTTCTGTGGATTTTTCTGAAAATGTAAAATAAATGTTCTGCATTTCAGTTTGTAGAGTGCACTCAGCTTGAACTCAGTTACCTAACTTGGCAAAACATATAGCCTGGCATTCATTGTTAATAAGAATCAGAAGTAAAATATTTTATCTCTTATAAACTATGCAGCTTTGTAAAATTATTATCTGCAAGCAGGTCAAAATGAACTCTTGTGTGCAGCTGTGTCTCGTCAACATGATACGCAAAGATAGGCCAAGGACAAAAGGAGTTATTCTTCAGGAACAGAATGTTTAAAATATGGAAAACAAACTGTCAGCAGATCAGCTTGAAAGGAAAGACTTATTATTCTGGCAAATTCTCTAAACTGCTGATGCAGGCAGAAAAGACTATAAAGATTGGGACTTTTTCTTTTGTATCATAGAGACTTTGATTATTCTATTTTTGCAGACCTAAAACTGTAAGCTGAAGTACGTTTTTGATGTATATACCTTTCATGTTAAGCTAGATGTAAATCTTGTGTGCAGTAAATGAATGTCGTAACAGCAGAACTGTCTCAGTGTCTTCATTGAGTAAAGGTACAGACTGCCTGAATAGTGTAGTATAACTTTAGCACCTTCCATAGGAAATCAGTACAAAAGTTCAGTTAGAGTTGCACAGCAAGGGAAGGAACAGGAAACAATGGCAAATCTGATGCATTCAATGCTGTGGAGTGATAGGTCAGCGAGTTCCCATATGAAAGAGCAACAGATGACACAGGATGAAACTGAAGAGAATGTGGCAAAGGAAGATGTTCTGCAACTTTCTATGGAATGTTGGCAGGAGATGGAGAACAATGAATGTGCCCATAGTTTAGAAGAAAATGATCTAAAATAAAAGTTGTTTGATTTAATAGAGATGGATAGACATATTAAGATGAAATGGACTACTCAAAGTCAATAAAACCCAAAATGTTAGAAGTCTGATAAAACAAATGAACATAGTAATCAAGACTATTAACAGAAATTCATGTGATATAACAGAAGTAAATTCGGTATATTACTGTACAGCAAAACTGATAATAGATAAAGTCATACCACAGAAATACAAAGCAATAAGGGAAGGGAAGAGAATAAATCAAATGCTATCATGGAAGTATTGAACAGAGAAAACTATAAAGCAATTAAGACAAGAAGTATTACTGTTAGAAGAGTATAGAAAAGAGAACAGATGAACAAAAATACTTAGAAAGATGGATGTAATAAAAAGCAATGCACAGTATTAGAACAGACCTGGATCTCATGTACACTGTTGCAAACAGTAAACTAAAGATATCAGCAGAAGCATAAAAACTTACAGATATGCAGATAAATACAAAGGAAAAGTATAAAACAAGCAATTCATTTATGACCCAAAAAGTTTTATAGATAGTTGGGAAACAAAGTAAATGGAATAAAAAGACCACCAAAAAAGAAGAAATAGACATTTTGGAGAAATAACTATGGAGACCCTGTGGAACATAACAAAGATGCTGGGTGGATAGAAGAAGTAAGCTCAAATGTACAGGACATAAAATGGGATGAAGTAATGACCAGAGAAATTGAAAAAAATTTAAGAAAAGTTCCTGAATGGAAAATCCCAGGCCCAGATACAGTACCTAACTTCTGGCTAAAAGTATTAATATCATTACAAGAAGATTCGGCCTTGAGTAAGAATTACTTATATGCACTCCCTGAACAGACACCAACCTTATTAACAACACAAAAAAATATGCTCATCCTTAAGCGTGAACCTGCAAGCTATCCTGAAAACTATAGACCAATAAATTGCCTTCTGACAATGCGACAACGCATAAACTATATACTGGAATTGATGCTGATAGAGTTTATAGTAATTTAGAACAAAGCTCAGTCATGGCAATAGAAAAAGGGTAACAAAAGAAAGTGATGTGGAACAAAGGATCATTTGGTGTTAAATAAAATCATATTGGAGAATTGTAAAAAGGAAAACAATCCAAGTATGGCATAGATAGAGTAAAGAAAAACATTTGACAGTATCCCACATTCATGGATAAAGAAGCATGTACAGATGTATAAGATACAACCTACAATGATCAATTACATTACAGTGACCAGAAATGGTGGCAAACCACTTTGCAGCTAAGCCATCATAAAGGACAAAGGTACTTATCCGTTATCAGGGCAACACTTTCAACGAGGTAGCAACACTTTAAATGTGGTGGCTGGCACTGGGAATCATCGTACAGCTGCTGATTTTGTGGATTACAATAGGGTAGCATAAGTGAAAGCCTAGCTAAATTTGGATGAATTCTGTCATGCTAGTTCTGTAACAGCAAACAATCACTGCAGCATATAACTATGTCTTTCTTTCGCAATTCAAAAAAAACTGCTTCAGGGCTAACAGCTGTGCGATGATTCCAAGCACAAGCTACCGCTTTTAAACTTTTGCCCCGATAATGGAAAATCTAACTAAAAAAAGAGAGCCAGAGCAAAGTTTTGAGCCAAAATCAGGAAAGTCCATAAATGGCACTTGAGGAGGTAAAAGTCGGTGTGGGTTCTAGTTAGCTTTAAAGTAAGTATGACAGTCAAAGTTCCAAAGCATTGCCTGGCAGTGAGAAACAGAGGGTAGGACAATTCTGTCACTCAGTATCTATTTTTACACATTAAAAAACAAACAATGAATGTATTTTTCCAATATTTAAACTTGGATTCACAGACTTCCTCCTTTTTATTACAGTAGGAAAGTGACACTTACCAAATAAACCTTTTCACAACTCAGTCATTCTCAGTGTCTCTCTAACTCAGCCTCTTCCTAGCCTTTCATCTTATTTTGCTCATCCAAAGCACACACACATGGATGTTCTGCATTTTTAATTAACTTAAATTAGGGGGAAACACATGCTTACCTTGAGCAAGTTAAACAGCCACTAGAAAGCCCAGTTATCACATGATAATCTACCACCAATATCCAGGACAGAAGTCTTAAAAACTTTAGTTATCTCACCAGAATGTGCTTGCTGCATTAAAGGTATATCCTTCTGCTCAAACTGCAAGGTCCACACTTAAAAAAGTTACATGAGTATTTTATTTGCATGTCCTGTACATCTTGTAGAGTTAAAACTAAGTGAAGGTGTAATCAGATGAAAATGGCAGGTGCGGATCCTTTTAAAGTGTTTTGTATATTTTTTTTGGGGGGGGGGTTGCGCCCTTACTTATCTATCCCCTTTGCTACCTGGATGACTGGACAGTCACAGGTCCAAATACTTTTTTTCAGTCACTAACCATGGTCTAATGAAAATAAATAAAAGAAAAAGAACATCATAATACGGACATACAACTTTAAGTGTGGAAGGAACTTAGTATGTAAAATTATGCATTACAAATGTGCACATTAAAAGTTTTGCCCCAAGAACAGAAAAGTACCAGGACAAATCATTATCCCAGGGATAAAAATTCAAAGGAGGATATTGCAGGGTGACTTTATCACCAGTGTTCTTTTGCCTTATCCTAAACCCATTAAGCTGTCTACTTAACAGACTGGGTCATGGTTACAATTTGGCTCACAGACAGCAACAAAGTGTAAAGACTTCTCATCTTCTTTTTGTGGATGATTTAAACCTGTATAGGTCATCAGATGAGGAGCTGAAAGCACAACTGCAAATGGTCAAAACTTTCTCAGATTATATCATATAAGAAAGTCATTTGGTGTTGATAAATGTGGAAAAGCAGCATTTAAAGCAGGAAAGCTGCAGACCCAAGAAAACATCAGTTTGGGACAGGAATGTGATATAAAGGAACTTGAGCAGGAAGGAATGTATAAATATTTGGGAATTGATGAAAGATGGGCAATAAAACATGAACAAATATGAACAAAGCTCAGTAAAGGATATTTTAGAAGACTAAAATTAATACTGAAAACAGTCTTGGCATCTAGGAACAAAGTCAAAACTGTAAACCAATTTGCTCTTCCTGTTGTAACTTACAGTTCTGAGTTGACTGACTGTCTCCAAAAGGTATTGGATCAGCTGGACAGGAAAACAAGAAAAATGCTTCATGCTTATCAAATGATATGTAAAAAACTGGTGTATACCAAGATTATATATTCCTCGTTCTGAAGGAGGTATGGGTCTCCCCAGAAGTGATTACATGTATAGATCTGCAGTCATGTCTGCTGACCTCACCAGATCCAAAAATAGTGAAACTTTTGAAACATGAAGAGAACAAATCTAAGATGACTTCCCTGCTTAGTTTAGCAGAAGCATATCAGTGTCTTGTGGGAATGGAAACCAAACCTGAAGTGGCCACAAATCAGGTAGCAATTGAATGTGCCAAAAAACAAAAGGAAAAATATAAGGAGAAGGATCAGATGAGAAGGTAAAAAATGTGGAAAAGGCATAAATATAGTTGTGAGCACAGAAAACTCCTGCAACAACCTCATGTCGATCACAATCTGATGCAGGAATGGTTAAGGAGATGTGAATTTAATCCAAAAGATGAAAGGTTAATATTAGCTGTGCAGGATAGTGGACTATGTACATGTTGGTTTACAAAGTCCATTGAACATGTGGGAGAAACCAACAAATGCAGGTTCTATAAAACAGAACTGGAAACAGTTGCACATGTTCTTACTGGGTGTGATACACTAATGACAGAGGGCCTGCACACTGAGAGGCATAATGATGTGACAAGACTGCTGCACTGGGCATCATGCAAACATTGCAACACACTGAAGTAGCTGAGAAGCACTGGAAGCATTAGCCGCAAAGCATTACAGAGAATGATGACGTTTATTATCACATGGGATCAGCCATTATCAACAGTTCAAAAAACAGATGCAAGAAAACCAGATATAGTAGTCCATCAGAAGAAGGCAAAAGTAGCATTGATCATTGAAATTAGTGTCTTACGTACAGACAGACACAAAGTCATAAAATACCAGGATTTGCAGGCAGAAATGAGGGCAATGTGGAAGAAAGATACCCAGACAGTTCCAATAATAGTAGGAGCAATGGGTTTCATAGAAAATAATTTACAGTCTTATTCAGATATGCTACTGGGCGGCCATGGTGGTGTAGTGGGTAGCATACCTCACAGCAAGAGGTTCTCCAGTTCGATCCTTGACTGGGGTGCCTTCTGTGCAGAGTCTTCATGTTCTCCCTGTGGTCGCGTGGGTTTCCTTTGGGTGCCAAGGTTTCCTCCCACATCCAAAAAACATGCTGTAGGTGGATTGGATACTCTAAATTTGCCCTAGGCATGAGTGCATGCATGTGTGTGCCTCCTGTGGAAGGTTGGGTGCTGGGCTGGGAACTTGATACTGTAAAATTTCACTGCCAGTCATAAGCAGACAGGTGATCCACTGTGGTGACCCCTAACCGGGAAAAGCCAAAAGAAGAATAATTCAGATATGCTACTGATACCTGTAACTCTTAATGAATTGCAGAAGGAATCATTTCTGGGCATGTAGCATGTGGTGTGTAGAGCACTTTCAGCTAACATCAAAGACTGAAACAATATTAATTTCACTAACTTTAATCATACTTTGCCCTAGGAATGGGGTCCATTCCTGTCATGATATTAGAAACCCAAACAAAGAAATTAAACTGTAAACTCATGGATATTGTATAAAAACATTAGAAATACATTCTGGAAAGTGACAACAGCATGCTAACTTCCAAGCTGCTAAATGGATATGCTTGTGTTCCAGTCCTACAGTAGGACACTGTGTAACAGTGCTGAAATGTAATAGCAAAAGCATATTACATGATATAAGGTTGACATATACAAAGGCACATACCACCACCTAAAACCTGTATATCTGTAGACACCCATGTGTAGGTGGTCTGTATTTGGTCACATCAAACAGAAAAAGTGTGGAGTAAACAAAAAAAACTGATACACATATATGCACACCATCATCAATAAGACAAGACTTTAAAATGTCTAGGAATCTAGGAACGTGTTTGATGAAAAACTGTGATACTCTAGTATGGGTAACTGCAGTGCTATATACATGAGTGATATGTTGTGCATATGTCTATGTGAAGACATACTGACATAAGTCCATACTTTGTCTATATGTAGAGTATCTGGCTTGTTGCATCCCACCACAGATAATAATAGTGATATCCTTACTTATCCACCAATATGTTCCTTATGTCATGCATGCATCACAAAGAAGATGTGCAAAACATACCAATGAAAAGTTGTACTACAATCATTTATGTGATAAGGCATGAGCTATGCCATACAAAATGTATGTCATGCAATGCAATTTCATGTCATTACAGGATGCTGTTAAGTAATTCAGTGGATATAAGCCACTCCTAGGATGTTTCAGGACTGAATTGTTAAGGCCACTCATGTACATAAGCATGCATGGGAATGAGTAGTAAACAGTCAGTTTATGAATGCAGGAGAGTCCTAAGGGTATGTATTATACATGCCATTGCTGTAAACATGTCAGAAAACACATGTATGCTGGAAGTAATTGCATAGCTCTATATACAAGATATAACACAGGGAAGAAGAAAGACCTGTGTAGCTATGTAGGTATAAAATTACATATTAAAATGTTTTGCTGAATCTAAATAATGAAATGTGATCCAGATTTTTTGGCATCAAAGACTCTTGTCTCATGCCACTGCTAACAGTGGCCTCCTCCGTTGTACTTCTGCTGAGGCTGTGACTCAGAACCTGTCTTGTGGAATTACGCAACAGTGCCTCCCTATCTGTGGTAATGTTGCTAGTGGTGGTGGTGGTGGTAGTGGTAGTGGTGGCAGTGGTGGTAGTGGTGGTGATGGTGCTGGAAGCTGAGATGCCACTATCTCAGTAGGTGAAACAGCTGGCCTGATATGGGAACATTTTCCACAAGAGGTTGCAGGAGTGAAATTGTCAAAGAAAGATATAGCAGGTTATGCAACAGACTGAAAGACCCTGCACTGTTACCAAGAGGATGAGCTTCACTACCTGCTTTCAGTAGGAACCGAGTCAGGCCATGCAGAAGTTTGCAGTTCCCTCCCCAGTTCATCCAACAGTTTATAAAGAAGGCATGTGTCACTACCCACATGGCTAGTCAAAGTATTCAGGCCAGTCTTCTCCTCCCAATAATCAAGTTTGACATGTCCTGTGGAATGCAAGGCAAAAAAATCCCCTTTCCTCTAACTTTTTGCACTTTCTGTTTTACTGTTTTGGTGTGACATACCTGATATTGAGTCTGTTCTAAGTTCACTATATCTATAGCTGCAGTTACATCATATCCATTCACAGGCCACACTGCCCTCTCAATACGGTGCTTACATTATTTCTCTACAGCTGCCTCCACCTCCAGCTGGTTGCCTTTCTGTAGTCATCTATAGTGTTGTCCTAATCCTCTGTAAAGAATAAACACATGCCATCACATGCTCGAGTATGCAACTAATATGTTCTGCCAGTGTAGGTGCAACTATCCAAAACTTGAAAACACCGTTAATGTCCACCTAGACTGGCTATTGTACACATATGCAAATGGTATGGCAAAGGAAGCTGAAATAGCACTTCACACATGGCGTTGTTGCCATGAAAGCAGACAGCAGTGTATGTATATATATATATATATATATATATATATATATATATATATATATATATATATATATCAGTGTATGTCAATGCAGCAGGTGTGACATGCAGTGTAAAGAAATATGTTTGTCTGTGACAAGTAATGCACTGGTATGATCGGCTGCTAGAAGAATACAGCCTGAAAAGGATGCTGTATTGAAGTGAGAACTGTTGGGAGAAGAAGATTCTGCCCATGGGTTGATTTAAAGTCTCACAATTAGTACTAGGTGGCACTCTACATGCATTAAAATAATTAAATAGAACTAACCATGACAGTGTCTTCATATGAAAGTACAACACTAATTTAATAAAACTTAGGAGGAGTGGTAAGTTGTTACTTTCCATTTTAGCTACTTACACTAAGCGGTGGTGGTGCTGGGGTAGCATTGTCGCCTCACAGTAAGATGTTGTCCTGTTTGATTCTCAGTCTTCTGTGTGGAGACATGCGTGAATGGGTCTACCTTTGTTGTAGGTTGTGCGTCAGAGCTGGCAACTCGGCATGTAAAAATCTACTGCCAATCATTAGCGGACCGGAGTTCTGCTGTGGCGACCCCTAACTGGGAAAAGCTGAAAGACACAACAACAACACTA
>NC_056730.1:820880598-820998098 GCF_019279795.1 Protopterus annectens
AAAAAGCAATTATGAGAAAATGGAAACCAAAGTCTAAAGCAGCTGTACTACAAGTACTGAATATAGTAGCAGAGATAAAAGAACTGGAAGGGAGATGTTTAGAAAAGGGTAGGAGCAACTTATGTAGAATAAAAATGGGAATCTGTGGGAACAATACATGCAGAATAACATTTTTGAAGGAAGAATAAGGTTTAAGGGAAGGCAGGAACTGAATGAGCTATGTAATCTTTGACTGACAATGACTGTATAGAAGATTATATGTGATGTATAATGCTTGCAACTGAAAATATGTCAGTATGGTTTGTTTTCAGTTATATAAATGTATGATTGCCTGTGTCATAAGTAATAATTGAATACAGATGTTTCTTGTAAAAAAAAAAAAAAAACACAGAGACATAAGCAGGAACATACCTAAAGAGTTTATACCTTAAGACCCTGGAGTACAGAAGCCCAGTCAGGGTCTGTTGTAGAGGTGCACCAGGTTGCGATACTTAATAATCAGAGCTGGATCTAAGCCTGGGGGAGGCCTGCAGCACTGGACTTTTCTTGCAAGAACACTCCTTTGCTTGAAGTGCTAAATCGATTGTCTTCCTTTAGGCTGTATAAAATAAAATGTGTGACTTTTTTTGCATCAGCTGCCTTCAGTTCTTCCTTGGATTTTAATTATCTCTCTCTCTCTATCTTTACATCTCCACAGAACCATAACTGGCTAATATAGCACATGGTGGCACTGCATCCCAACAGCTCTGAAGTTGAACAGCAAAAAAAAAAAAAAAAAAAAAAGAAATAAGGACCACCCCCCTTGTGGGGTACTCCATACTAGTACCCATTCCCTACCTCTGCCCATTAGCTCTTCAAGTGAAGATCAAATTACCTTATCTCTCTCTCTCTCTATATATATATATATATATATATATATGTATATAATCTATTTATAAAAGAGAAAGATAGATAAATAATAAGCTGTACATAGGGATACATGGATACTGAGGTGTTACATGCTCAATACATGTTTAACAATAGGTGAGGATGGAGCACTTTATGTGCTTTCTACCTATAGAGACTGGTACTGCAGAGCTGCTTGCAGACAAAAATACTTAATGGGCATGGATAACACACACTTTGTGTATGGAATAAATTCATAATGCTGAATAACTGGAATGTTGAACAACATTACATTGAACACAAAATGTCGAAACATACATTGCCAAAAAATTGACTGACATTCTATACAGAGTAGCAAAACCCTCTGCACCCCCTGCTTATTATATATATTATCTCTGAAATCACACTTAATTGGGGAAAGGGTAAAGAACCAATCCCTGCTGTACCGTGATTTCCTCAGCATTTTCAGTTATGGCCCTTTGGGTTTATTGTAATGCCTGTCAGCTTTCTGGCCATTTGGCATTAGGAATCTAACTCTTATATACTTATATGGACTGGTACCATGGAACTAGATACAGTACACATACAGTCTGGTACTATGACACTACATGTAGCACATATTGCACATTTGGCATGGTCAGTGAGCTGCATGCATTGGCCACTCAAACTGTTAATGTGGTGCTACACACAGGTTCATAGGTAGGTACTAGGCTATCGGCCCAAGGGCCTACATAAACCTAGCCAACAAGGTTCCCTGGCTTACGCCACCCAAGAAAGTTATTTTTCTGTGCCACTGTCGAGCAGAGACACAGAAGTGATCCCCGGGATGTATTTCCTATTTCCCATCCACTCGTCAAGATTTTTCTTGAAGAGTGTTAATGAAGAACTTTGCTTGACATAGATGGGTAGCCTGTTCCAGAGTATGGGAAGTCTCTGGGACAGGAATCTATCCCTTCAGCATGTCCTGTTTATTGTGGTGACAAGGTTTAGGTCCATAGAGTGTGTAGCTCAGTGGGATTGGGATTTCTTTAGGTGTAGCATGTCCAACAGCTCTGGGTTTGACATAGCTTTATATGTTTGGCAGAGATCACCTCAGAGTAGGTGATATGCTATGGAGTAAAGCTGGAGTTTTTTGAGGCGGTCAGTATAGGCCATTTGTTTGAGGTCAGTAATCCTCTTTGTGAGGTACTTCTGTGGCCTTTCCAGCTGCTGCAGATGTCTTGTGAGGTACATTCATAATTTTTTCAGTGGGCATAGGTCACACCCTGTACACTCTCCCCAGGATTCATGAACAATTATATAGGCTTCACTCGGCACCTACACAATGTTTATGTGTTAGTGCAATGAGTAGCAGTGCTAATCACATATGTTGGTCATGCTTATACGAATTCAAGCACATTTTCATGGCCGACAACAGTGTTGTCGACCATGAAAATGTGTTGAGTGGCATGAACACACAGACAGTAAACAAACAGGCTTGACTATGGACAAACCTATTAAGCATGCTCGTACGAAGAGCATAAACAGCTACATAGGGGACATAATGCAAACTGTACAAGGCAGGGCAAGTGTACTGAGTGCAATATGCACATAAATGAAACATATGAATACAGAAGTAAGTAAGAGGGGAGGGTAAAATGCAAGGGCAGATACATTAAATGGGTTACCAGGCAGGGCAAGTGTACTGAGTACAATGTGCACAGAACTCAAAGAGATGTATACAAAAATATGTATGAGCTGAGGATAAATGTTCAAATTGTAGTGAAAATAATTTATTTAAAGGTACTTATGTGACAAGGACAATTTTGTAATTATAAAATTGTTCAATATGTATGTCATAATAATTAATTTTGGTCACTCTTTCTGAGAAAATATAAGTAAATAAAAACATACATGATTTTTAGGATGTGACAGTTATACAAACCAACACGATAGTGAGATCAATAAATGTGCCATTGCATAAGTGCATTGCCAGTTTTCATATGTGTGGTTATGTGAACATATTATATCATGTGCATGAATCAAAGAATATGTATCCTTACAATTAGTTAGAAATAATCTTGCTGTATGTCAGACAACATTGGGTGATGCTAGGTATACCCAAATGCACCTGTGCCCCCCAGCTGTTGTCACTGTGACAGTGGAACAGCAATTATGTACAATGTGGATATAATCCCATATTGGACCACATGCCTTATTTAGGCAACAGCATGCATTACATCATTTCTTGTCCTCAGTCCTGAGGAGGTGTCTCAGTACAACTGGTGTTGAAGCACAATACATTCAAATGACCCTATCAGTCTTCAATACAGTCTGCAAAAGGATATTCAGAATAAGCTCTTGTAAGAGGAAACAACATCTACACACAAACAAAGCACATGCGGGTGACAACACTGTTAAGATTTACACTGACTGCAAGCAGTGACATTTGGATTGGAACTGTATACCCATCACAAGCTAATGACGGTTTGCTGAAACACAAGCACAACTTGAGATTTATTTTACAACTGTGACACTTCCCATCTGAATGGATGACATCACCATTGTGTATTACCTTCATGTTTTCACTAAAAAATGGTTGCACAGCACAAGTACACTGTAGAGATACATATAATATATTTCCTTGCAGCCATTTCTGCACAGTAAGAGGAAGAAACACACACTCACAAAAGTCATTCATTCCTCTGTTTGAACTCACTATGTACTGGCAGAGTCTACATGCAAGTGTATTATATGTACAAGAGACAAGAGAAGTCTGATTGCATATGAGCCACACTGCATGTGCGATTCTAAATGTCAGTACTAAGAAGTGTAAGGCACTTATGCATCCATTTACACACATACACACACACACACACACACACACACACACACACACACACACACACACACACACACACACACACACCGAGTCAGAACAGTCTCATTGCTATATTCCAACTCCCTTCCTAGCTACTGTCACAATCTACATGCAAGTGTGTTATAGACATGCACCACAGGTGGTGTCATTAATGTATATTCCAGAACTGAGACTGACATGTACATGTGTTGTTGACACACAGACTTGTGAAACACAGGATGGACAATGAAGCAGTCATAGATCATCAAGCTATGATGATGATATGCAAACTTTAATGAATGCTAATGATATTAGTAATGTTATTGGCATATGCATGGGCAATGTGCACTGCCAATACAAAACAACCCTTAGTGTTCCAATGCAGTAGGGCTAAGTAATGATGAAGTATGTGTGCCAAGGCTCTATGTGGTGGTATATCATTAGGGCTAAGTAATGATGAGGTATGTGTGCCAAGGCTCTATGTGGTGGTATATCATTAGGGCTAAGTAATGATGAAGTATGTGTGCCAAGGCTCTATGTGGTTGTATATGAATTATGTGTGCATATGTGTACCAAGGCTGTATGTGGTTGTATCTCATTAGGGCTAAGCCATGATGCAGTATGTGTGCGTATGTGTACCAAGGCTGTATGTGGTTGTATATCGTTAGGGCTAAGTCATGATGAAGTGTGTGTGCGTATGTGTTCCAAGGCTGTATGTGGTTGTATTTCATTAGGGCTAAGTCATAATGAAGTATGTGTGCGTATGTGTACCAAGGCTCTATGTGGTTGTATATGCTTAGGGCTAAGTCATGATGAAATATGTGTGCCAAGGCTCTATGTGGTTGTATATCATTTGCAAGTTTAAGTGCTGCAGTGCAGTCCTAACTGTCCAGAATTAAGTGGTCAGCCAACCACATGGTTCACTGCAGTTCATTTGAGTGCATTAAGCAATTTCCATGTAATGAAGTAATAAAATCCAGTAGCAATACTTATTTTTTGTTCAAAATCTCTTCCTAAAGCGCAATGCTGAGAGACTTATTTTTGCTGATGTTGGCAAATATTAGAGCATTCGTGATTATACCTTGAGGTTTTGAAGTTGGAATGTGAAGTGCTGGTGTTCAGTAGTGCTGCCTGCCAACCTTTGTGCAAATAAAGAGCAAGGAGAAAATGTTGTAATTGTGATTAAATGTAGAACAGATCTGTTTTATATGGACATGTTGCATATATACACTTTGCATGTTGGAGTCTACCATTCAGATGTTAGGGGCAAAGCTTAATTCAAAAATGAAGAGTTGTACTTCCCTTCCCTGTTTGTACTACATTAGGCAGTGAGCAAGCAGGTTTACTGCTGAAGGAAAATGACAACTTTTAATTTCATTATCCGTCTATAGTGTAAACAGGCTTAGCGTCAAGGCACGGCCGTCAGCACTCTGGACATTACTGAGTGGAGAAAAATCCACTTGTCACCTAACTTTCTCAGTAGCCCATTTTGAAAGTGCAGTAGGCTAAAAGAAAAAGCAAGGTTTGAGTCCAGTCTGCAAATCATTTTACAAAGGGTGTCAGAATGTGATTATCATCTTTAATTTTGAAAATGACTGTAAGACTACAAAGGAATGAGTATCCTAAATATGTTGATTACCCAAACTGTATCAGTATTCTCAATAAAGAAACTAGATAGGCAGCAGTATTTATTACACTTATATCAACTGTAGCCTCCCTCACACATTATGTGATATCCAGCAGCGTGATACATATGGAAGAGTAAGTGTGCCACAGTTTAATACCCTAACTCTGTTTTACTATAGCACAGTGGATGCAGTGGTATTTGCACTAAGCTAACCATGGTGATGTGGTCTAAGACAAAAACTAACCACATTTTACAATAACACTTGAAATGCCATTTAGCATCACGATAGTACATTTGCTTTTTGCCAGACATTGTGCAAATGCTGAGGCCTATAACTGATAAAATAGAAGGGGGTTAGGTTAGACAGATACATAGACAACACATTCACAGGAAAGAGACTTAGAAAGACAGGCAGTAACGGTTTCACCTAATGCTGGATTCTAACCATTGTTACGATGAAAACGTAAGTGTATAGACGTCATCATTATCTCAACACCCGACAAAGGAAATCCTAATTCACTTATGTTAAAATCAAACTATTGAAGGGAGACTGATAACCCATTTAGCCAATGGAAGATGTAGGTATTAGTCTTCAGCAAAGTAATGACAGTAGGAAATGCCATAAGATGAAATGTATGCCCACCAGCTTAATGAATAGTCAACAGTAAAAAGGGGTAAAACAGAGAAGGGTTGAAGACAGAGTGAGGTTTAGAGAGCTTTATCAAAGGTTATTATGCATCATTAATGCACATCTTTATGGTGTGTCTTCATTAGTCATATGGCATGCTCTGTATCATTAACTGATGGCTCTGGGGATGAAGAAGCTGTAGGAGAGGAAAAACATGATTAAGACATGAATAGAGTAAGGGGCGGTTTACTGATTTATTCTTACGGGCATGGATGTGGTTGCAAATACTTTTTTGCTACAGTACTCAAAATCTGTTAATTAAATGTCATAACTGCATAAAAATTAAGATGCATGCCATGAAATATGCCATAGAAGTATGACATCACAGTTCAAAATAACGTGGGATACATCTGGAATCAAATCCTTGATGCTATGGGTAAAAATCAATCTTCAGACAAGTGGTTTATGTCAACACCCCACAGAGGAAGTTGCATTTTGTTACATACAGAAGACCTGTTGCCAAGTATTGCCTTTTTTGTCTTTACTCTGTATTCTGATCATGCAGCATGTTTAAGCACCTTTGTGCAAGGGTAACTGGACTACATGGGTGATGTCAGCAAACGACCTGTTTTTTCATAGGGCATGAACAGCCATTCGCCATCACTTATCATTGGTGCAAGATGCCAAACTCTGCACAAATGCTGAGGACAAAAAGTGAATGCTTTCTTACTGGCCACTTCTGGCCATGTGTGTTGTGTGCAGTTCTAGCTTTTGGTGAAAATGGGGGGTGGGCAAGCAGAGAGGGAACACATGGATAAGAACAGAGGAATTTAGAGGAAGGTAGTGGGAGAGAATCATAGCCATCCACTTCTTCAAAACATACATGTAGAACTGTACACAGAAGTTGCTGAATTTGGGCAATCACTGCACAAACAGTAGGTGCCAACAACAGAATAATGTTTGTAGAGTCAATTGTACCAAATCAAGTGTGTCAAGACTTTACATGTGTGAAGTGAAGAGCTGTGCAGTGATTGAGTTTCTTTTGATGATAGAAGCCTATCTTTTTTCGCTTTCACAGAGAGAAGAATTTTAGGGAATGGACTTAAGAATGTCAGAGTCAGGAAGGTAGGACAGGTGAGGGAGCAGGTGCAGACATACAGAACATACAAGACATACAGGGATGGTGATAGACACAAAAGGCTGGGGGACACCATGATTGGGAATAGGCAGGGTACATGGAGGCACACCCACAACAAGCCTGAGAACAGTGAGAATCTAGTCCTCACCCTCATAGCTGTCATCATTGTCTCCTATTTCAGGTTCCTGTGTCAGTGCTTGATGTAGCATCATCTTGGCAATATAACAAAGCACCTTTTCTACATGCCTGATTCAGGCACCCAGGCCCCTTTCCACAATACTTCCACCAGCCATGTCAGCTCTGACTGGGTGTGAAAATCACCACCTCCACTGCTAGTGCTACTCCCTGAGGGTACCACTGTACCAGCAGCTGGGGTACAGCTGCCTGATACAGATGTAGCAGGTAGGGCAGTGCTGACAGGTTGGGACCCTGAAGTGCTGGCTGTAATTGCTATAACCTATGGAGGGATGGCAGGCCCGATCCACAATGGTTGGTGTACCTCTCTGTGCTGAATATCAGTTTTGTAGCAGAAATGTATGATAACAGAACATTTTAAGGCATATAAAATATTCCACAAAAACATTGAGAGAGAAGGGGTGGGGTGAGACAAAAAAGAGAGAGAATTATATCCAAGGTAAGTCATATGGCTATATAATTTCACAAAATACACATTTATGATTATCTTATCTATATAACTTTGTCACATCCAGGTATGACGGGAAGGTCTTACTCTGCTGTATCATTATTGAATTGCACTGCTATGATAACGTAAATAAAACTGTTTATCTCAGTATTCCCATATTACATATAATTACAATAATTATTAGGCTTCAAGTGAGACCTGATGCATGCATACCCCGTACCTCCCTGAGGCAATTTAACCTCTGCCGGTGTGCCTCCCTCTTCACTGCAATGTCTTCAGCAGCTGTACAATAGAGAAGAAAAGAAGAAAGGACATGAAAGCATAATAAATATTAGTCTTGGCTGTCTGCTACATTCTGTATAATTTAATGCTGATGAGTCAGTATATTTAAACAACTGAGGGGTGTCAACCATTCTAAACTCAGCCTCCCATGAGCTAAGGAGGTCTTTCTTGCTTTGTTTAAGCTGACTATAGTGGTAACGACAGTTCTCTGTAGTGCATGGGATGCCAGTTGCACAGGAGACCACCTTGTCTAATCTGTTCCAAGCTTCAGTCTTTACTGAGACCCAGTATAGTCACCCTGCAGTAGCCTATGGCTGTAGCACTTCACAAGGAATGCCACAACAATCCTAGACTCCTCAACACCCCACCTCTGTGCTCTTAATTTGGCACCATCATCTCCCGTACGAGCCATGTCTAAAAAAGTCAAGCAACAAGTCTATGTCTGAACTGGCACCAAATTCCAATCTTACTTGCTAACTGCATGTGCATGATTGAAAGCAGAGAGATCCATTGCCCAAAAAAGACAAAAGCATTTTAGCAAACAGCACGTGTGATGCTAAACCTACTCACACTTTTTCAGATGATCAACACTGGCATGCTTAATGGTTTGGCTTGTAAGCCTTGGTCTTTGGTAGGTTAAATATGATGATTTGGGACATGATTCTTTGGGAAGAACACACTGTAAAAAGTTAGTTGTATAAGGTAAGAATCAATCCTAAGGAATAAATAATGCATACATTTCAAGCTAGTATATTATTTGTCAGTGCTACAGGAGTTCTCCCTTTCAATCATGTTCATTACAGATATATTGCATTTAGTAAGAATAGAGATATACTTCAGATAGACCTGTATGTGTATGACTTTAAGAAGCCCCTTGAACTGCATTCCCATGAAACAGGCAGGATTACTGTTTGTAAATGTATGTTAGATGGATAGATTTTCATGAGCTGAGTAAAACAGGTTAGGGTATGTTACATACATAATTCACAACTCATACTGTCTTAAATACCGATTTGGTTTATGTGAAGAGTCAAGATGATTTTAAGTAATATATTCTGCCTATCATAGATACGTACATGAACGTTTAATTAATTATCATAACTGGCATGCTTAATCAGATGCACACACAGACAACTGGGTTTCATAAGTTAGTCATTAATGAGATATGTTACCTAGAAAACTGCAGTTATCAAATCATTCCTGATACATTTCTTGCAATCATCCTACTTATGATAGCCATTTGTATGTAGTGTTGCCTCCTTAATCAAAGTATTAGCAACTGCATTCTGACATCTTTTGCAAAAATAAGTCTCATCAGGAGTTGAACGCTGGGTCACCTTTGTTCTTTCTCTAATGTCAATGCACTTATACCTTGTGTCACAGAGACAGTTATACAGCAGGTGGATGTTCTCTACTAAGTACTGGCCAGAGTGCTGATGTCCTTGTACTGCAACTAAGCTTGTTTACACTACAGAAGGCTTCCCAAAGAAAAATGTTTCCTTTTTTCCTTAGGTAGGTTAACTTGATTGTGTGTGATTCAGCAGAGAGCAACTGCAGAAGCCAAGAAACAGAAAAACACAGTATATGAAGTTGTTATGAAAGTAACTTATAAATCTAGAGTAATAATTTAGGCTCATAGTTTCATAGATTCATAGGTAGGTACTAGGCTATCAGCCCAAGGGCCTAAGTAAGCCTAGCCAACAAGGTTCACTGCCTTACGCCACCCAAGAAAGTTATTTTCCTGTGCCACTGTTGAGCAGAGCCACAGAAGTGATCCCTGGGATGTATTTCCTATTTCCCATCCACTCATCAAGATTTTTTTTGAAGAGTGCTAATGAGGAACTTTGCTTGACATAGATGGATAGCTTGTTCCAAAGTATGGGAAGTCTCTGGGACAGGAATCTATCCCTCCAGCATGTCCTGTTTATTGTGGTGACAAGGTTTAGGTCCCTAAAGCCTGGAGCTCAGAGGGATTGGAATTTCTTTAGGTTTAGCATGTTCAACAGCTCTGGGTTTGACATATCTTTATTTGTTAGGCACATATCACTTTGGAGTAGGCGATATGCTATGGAGTAAAGCTGGAGGTTTTTGAAACCATCAGTGTAGGGCATCTGTTTGAGGCCAGTAATCCTCTTTGGGAGGTACTTCTGTGGCCTTTCCATCTACTGCAGATGTCTTGTGAGGTACATTCCAAAAGGGGCATTGTGCTCTATAATGGGTCTAATGAGTGTTGAGTAGAAGGGAACAATGACCTCTTTTTTCCTGGATGAGAACCCTTTTGTGATGAGGAATGCCACATAGAAGGACTTCCTGACTACTGTGGCTATGTGATTATCAAAGGAGAGACTATTGTCCATCTGGGTATGTTAGAAAAATATGTATTAATGTATATGTTTAGTGCTTATTAAGAAATAAGAAAGGTATAATGCATTTTATTCTATTAATGTTATGACAAGAAAAATGAATTCATATGAAACTGCAAGAAGCTTTTGGAAACTGCAGTGTGCCTTTTTGCAAGTTGGCCTCTGACCCCAGCAGCTGCTAGCTCAGCAAGAATTAATGTTTATGCTTCTCACAAGTGATTATCTGCTGGGTCAGGAAATTAAATGTGTGAAATAATGAGAATCTTCTGCTCTTTTCCGCCTGAGCAATCGACCTTGTATATGTTACTAGATAACGCACCAGCTGCAAGAAGGAAGTGATAACATGTAACAAGGAAAATGTATTGAGAACTGTATCTACTATTATGTTCGAATTAATTTAGAACCTTGAGTGGAAACTTTTGTAAAAGGGTATTGTAACTAACCAGGTGGCTAGCAAGGCCACGTTGTTTACTAGAAAATTTTTTAAGCAAAATGTAGTATCAGCATTTTAGATGAATAGAATATTGTAAGCTAAAGTGATGCAAAACCCCTTGTGACTGACTACGTCAGCCTGGTGGGTTAATACTAGTAAGAAATACTATAAAAGTTGTGTTCTTCCTGTTTCATTCAGACAAAATTCTGTACTTGTATGTTTTTTGCCTCCTGGTGTACACTAGTAAAGAACCTGAACCTGAACCTCCTGTGTATTGATCTTTTTATTACAGTATTTTTTCATTTAACAGATTGGTCCTTCGGACCGGAATCCCTCAGAAGCTGCGGATCAGAGCGTAGCGGTGGTCGAAGTCTGCATGCAGGAGAAGATACCAAAATGGTTCTTCTTGAGTCAAAAGACCGCCGACTGAATTGTCGTTTAAAGAGGCTGGCCACTTTCTGATCTGTGGCTGAAGAGCGGATCTCCACTGCGAACCGTGACTGCTCAATACCGAAGGCTCAGGTAGGGAGACTTTTTGCCTTTTTTCTGTTTTAGATCAGGGACTAGGTTACAGTAAATATTGTTTTTTTTTGTCAGATTTGTCATACAGATCAGGGACAAGAAAAATTACTGTTTATTTGGTCATAGATCAGGGTAACAGAATAAGGTAGGCAGTTATTCTAGATAAACTGTGAAAGGAACTGAAGTTGTGGTACCATGTGGTAAAAGGGTTACGTAACATTTATTAACATGGGAAATCAGTGCACTAAAACATCGCGAGACCCACCCCTAACCGAAGACGCAAAATATATGCAACTACAATGTGCAGATAATGTTAGATATTATGCAAAATGGGTTAACAAATATGAATTTGATGGGAAATTAGACAAATCTTCGCTTGTTAAACTTCTTAAACAGCTTAAAGGTGATACAAAAGGTCAGGCAAAGAAACAACGGCAATTAGGCATTCCTCAGGCACACAGGTGGATTGAGGAAGCAAACCGTAGGGAACAAAAGAGTAATAATTCAAAGGTATTGTTTTTAGACAAAGAAGATAATAATATAGTAGTAGCAACGCCCCCCCCCCACTCCCTTTTTCAGGATATGAAGTGGGTGGACAAGCTGGTCCACCTCCGCGGTATCATGATGTCTCAGTGAAACCGAAACTGTTTGTTAGAGATCCCATTGAAACTAGGTCCCAAACACGTAAAACACAGGGGGACATAGAATCGTATCAAATGGAGAGAAATTTACAAGCTGAGAGTGAGGAAGAAATATGTCCACTTATAGAGGTACCAAATCCTCAGGCAGGACAGGTTGGACAGGACCCAACCCTCTTGGTATATAGGCCGTGGACACCGGAGGATATCCGGAAGGCTACTGAGGGAATTCCCCATCCAAAAGTTAATTTTACAAAATTCCTAGAAGATTTACAAGGCATGAGGTTAAGTTACCACTTAAATGGGGAAGAAGTAGAAAAAGTAGTTAGACAAATTGTAGGTCCAGATTGGCACATGATTTGTGGCACCTGGAATCCTCGTAATGCAGAATTTAAGCCACTCCCACACAGTGACGCAGAACTTGACAATAGAGTAAAAGGCCTTACAGACCGAATCTCTGAGAAATGGAAACCTAGAGCAGACTGGACTTGTATTAATCAATGCATACAGCAAGAAAATGAAACAGTAGATGGGTACTATGCCAGATTATTAGAGTGCTTTAACAATCATAGTGGCATGACAGTTCCTGAAAATCAAGCGAATGATTCCCCGTATGAACAACAATTGAAAAATGCATTTTTAAAAGGTTGCATTGCACCTATTAGTAGCTTCATTACGAAGCATATGATAGATCATTGAACAAGTAGGTTACAAGCCTTACTTGAATATGCTAGACATGCTGAAAGACATTTTAATAGCAAAAAGAAAAAGAAAGCGCAAGTCTTCACTGCTGAAGACGGAGCTGAAGTTTATGTATTACAGTCTGGTAAAAAGGGTAAGAAAAATGCACAGGGAAATAAACAGTCTGACAAGTGGTCAGAGGACTTTGAAGAAAGGAAAGACAGGTGAATGCTTTAAGTGTGGGAAGAAAGGACATCTAGCTAGGGATTGCAAACAAAATAAGAAGGTAACCACAGAGGATAAGGGAGATGAGGACTGACTATATGATGGTGAAGATACACCATACGAGAGTCAGAAATCATCGGGAAAGGACAATAAAGAAAGAACAAATGTAAATGTGATAAAAGGAGTAGAGGAAGTGCAAGTAGACATGGAGGATGAAGAAAATGAGGTTTTAGATTTAGCATTATTGAGCCTAGAGCTCTACCTAGCAGACACAAAACCGGAAGTTACACTTCTGGTGGAAGGGAAGGAAGTTAAATTCCTGTGTGATTCAGGAGCGTCACGGACTCTGATGCACCCCTCCAAGTTACCGGAACATTCAGAATCACCTGATTATATGTTAGTAAAAGCTGCAAATGGACAGCTATACCGGGAACCACTTTCCCATGATATAGCAATAACTGACCCTGTTTCAGGGATGACTCAAAGGAGTAAAATTGTTGTTTCTGCAAAATGTCCAATGAACCTATTAGGTAGGGACCTTATGCAGATATTCGGCATAGCAGTAGTTCCGACTATGCAGGGTATGGAAGCACAGCGACAAATGGATACTTTTGTGGTGCGACTGGAGGGTGAAACTTTTTACTGGTACAGCCAGGACTTAGTTACGACTGGTCCAGGGGCAGTGACCGAGGAACTGATGAATGTAGCCATCAGTAAATCCCCCTCCCTTGACAGTGACAGACAGCATTTGTTGCATTGCACTCTGTATTACTGTAGCACACCAGGACCTGATAAGGAATATGAGCAAGAATTGTTCAGAAATCGTGCAAACAGATTAGTGTTACGTAATCTGTACTGGGATACTGAGGGAAACAGTGTTGTTAGCTGGTCATTACCTCAAGAATTCCTTGCACTATACAAATCTAATCGATTACCACATGTCAGTTTAACTAAGAACAAAAATGTAAAATGGGCAGACCTAGGAGAAAAGGTAACGAGATGGGAGAAACAAACTGATTTAGAATTATCAGAGCAGGGAATACAGAAACAAAAACTGAATTGGCTAACACAGGCACACCCAACTGTACACTTGCAGTCTAGCGAGGACAGCTGATTAGCATTCTTATTAGAAGAAGAGGAGAAAGCCTTATGTAACATACCAAAGATTCTTTGGTCAACAGGCAAGTCAGATGTAGGACTTATTCGAACAGTAGGACCAGTTACTATTACACCAAAGTCAGCATTCAGACCACAGAAGAGACAATATCCTTTGAGAAAGGATACAGAGATAGGAATCAAACCTATAATAGCAGCATTACTTAGAGAAGGAGTACTGGTAGAATCTCCTGATTCACCATGTAATACACCCCTATTTCCTGTTAAAATGGCAAATGGGGAATGGCGTATGGTTCAGGACTTACAAGCTGTAAATAATGCAGTAATACCTAGAGCACCTACAGTGCCAGATCCACACACTTTGTTAAATGATTTGAAACCTCACCAGAAATATTTCTCTGTGGTAGATATCAGCAATGCTTTCTTTTCAATACCTATACATCCGGATAGCCAATATTGGTTTGCATTTACATTTCAGGGGAAAAGGTACACCTATACTCGACTACCACAGGGATATTGTGAGAGCCCAACAATATTCGTACAAGAAATGGCTAGTAATTTGGCGGGATTCACCCCACCGGGGGGTAGTCAAATTCTACTTTATGTAGACGACATCTTGCTAGCAGCCCCCACCCAGCAGCAATGCAGAGAGGATACCATAGCACTGTTACAATTCTTAGCAACACAGGGACACAAAGTAAACAAAAGCAAACTACAGCTTTGGAGAAAACAAGTTAGATACCTAGGATGTGTAATATCCAAAGAAGGTAGAATACTAGATGAGGATAGAAAAATAGCAATTTTACAAGCACCCAAACCAGCGACCAAGAAGGAAATGATGTCCTTCCTGGGAACAACTAACTTCTGCCGGAGTTGGATACCAAACTATGCTTTGGAATCTGCTCCACTAACTGACCTCATATACAAAAAGCCGATGATAGCACAGGATTTATTACAATGGACACCTGAAGCAGAAATGGCTTTCTGCAGGTTGAAGCAATTAATAGCTTCTTCATTAGTTCTAGGATTACCAAACTATCATAAACGTTTCTTTCAAACTGTAGACTGTAAGCAAGGATATATGACATCAGTGTTGACACAACAACATGGGGATAAGCAACGCCCCATAGCTTACTATTCATCACAGTTAGACCCAGTGGCGCGATCCTTGCCCCACTGTGTGCAAGCAGTGGTTGCAGCTGCAATGGCAGTACAGACTTCAGCCTCAGTGGTGTTATTCCACCCTCTCACATTGAGAGTGCCTCATGCAGTCGTGATAATTTTACTGCAAGAAAAGGTAGCTTATCTTTCTCCTGCTAGACACCTTTCCTGTATGACTATACTGTTGAGCCAACCTCATATGACAATTGAACGATGCACGACATTAAATCCATCAACTTTGCTCCCAACTCCTGCGGATGGCACACCACACAGTTGCCTGCAGGAAATTGAGCAGAAAACATTACCCAGACAAGATCTCACAGATATTCCCTTGGATAAGGCCGAGGTGACATATTACGTGGATGGCTCATGCAGAAGGGGCCCTACAGGGAAAAATCTAGTGGGGTATGCAATAGTTACAGACACTGAAACCTTAGAAGCCCAATCCTTACCACATAACTTGTCTGCACAAGCAGCAGAATTGATTGTCTTAACACGAGCTTGTACCTTAGCAAAAGACAAATGTGTAAACATATATACTGACAGTCAGTATGCTTTTCTACTGTACATGTTTTTGCACAGCAGTGGAAAAATAGAGGGATGATAACATCTAGTGGTAAACCAATTAATCATGTGCAATTTATTTTAGAATTGTTAGAATCTATTCAGTTACCTACTAAAGTAGCTATTTGCAAATGCGTAGCTCATACGAAACAGCAGGACAGAATTTCAAAAGGTAATGCGAGAGCTGATGCAGCTGCGAAGCAAGCAGCTTCAGACTTAGAAACTTTACTTTTAGACGAGGAATTACAACCCTCTAAAATTTTAGACCTAGAAATGTTAAAAACAATGCAGACGCTTACTACAAAAGCAGAGAAACAAAAATGGGAAAAACGAGGAGCAACCCTTGAAAACGGGCTGTACATCTCCAAAGAGAAAAAAACAATTTTGCCATCTAATTTGTTTAGATATGCAGCTTTGTTGAGCCATGGGCAGTGCCATGTCTCAACGGGGGGATGGTACAGTTAGTAAACCGAATATTCCAAACATATGGATTCACAAATTACATAAAAAAATTTTGTGCGGCATGTCATATTTGTAACAAACATCATGCACAAGGGGCATTTAAACCTAAACAAGGAAGTTTTCCTACACCGCCATATCATACTATTTGTATGGATTTTATAGAATTGAACAAATGTGATAACAAAAGGTATTGCCTTGTCATTGTAGATATGTTTTCCAAATGGGTGGAAGCCTTTCCGACTAAAAACCCGGATGCAACAACAGTGGCAAAAGCTCTCATAAAGGAGATTATTCCTAGATTTGGCATACCGGAAAGGATCTATAGTGACAATGATACACATTTTGTGAATCAGACCATACAGCAATTGGGACGCTTCTTTGGGATTTCCCTTAAGAACCATTGTGCTTATCACCCTCAGTCTGCAGGACTGGTGGAGAGGCACAATGGAGTCCTTAAGAACAAACTTAGAAAGTTAGTCAGCGAAACACAGAAGAACTGGGTGCACTGTCTGCCTCTGGCGCTGCTGAGTATGCGAACAGTTCCAAATGCAAAGGGTTTAACTCCTTTTGAAATGGTGTTTGGGAGAGCATATTATGTACCTCAGTGGAAAGCTCTCATGTCTGCAGACCAGGAGGCTGATAGTTCACTAGCTAGTTATATGAGGAAACTGTTAACAAATAAATCTCTCTTGCAGTTTAACTCTTTTTCAGATAAAGAACAGACCAGACCATTGGAAGCGATTCTAGCCCCGGGGTCCTGGATCTGGGTGAAGGTAACAAAGAGGAAGAATTGGGCAAGCCCAAAGTGGGAAGGACCGTACCAGGTACTGCTGACCATGCCTACTGCAGTCAAAATAGCCAAAAGGTCATCTTGGATCCATTTGACGCACTGTAAACCGGTAAAGAACTTTCAACTTGATAAAAACAATGTAACTGTTACGCAACAAGAACAAAATGGACAAAGATAAGAATTCAGACCAACCTCAAAAATGTTGCATAATCATATTATTGAGTGTACACTTGTTGACTGTACTTTTGACAATTTTCTTTTTGTTGTGGTTTTTTCATTTATCAACCACACAAGTAAAACTGGATAAACGTGATGAGACATCCATAGACTGGCATCCAAACTTTAACACATACCTAGCAATTAAACGTGTATATGCTGAGACTATGAACATTTCAAACTGCTGGGTTTGTACAGCTATACCAACAGCATATGGAGGACTACTAATGCTCGCTGTTCCTTTAGGGATCAATGAGACTTGGGAGAATTTGCTTTTTGACACAGGAACTGTGAGATCACAGGATAAAATAGCATTGTATTTACCTGTTACACAAAAAGGGATTGTGTGTTTTTTCAAGAATGATACTCTCCAGGTGGGCTGGAGTAACTGTAACATAACAATATCTTATAAATGTTATATTAAGACTAAAAGTGGGGGTACTGTTTGCAATACTAACTATGATTCATATTTGAACTCAATGAAAACGACATTGAATGAAGTACAAAGAAATCCTATTTTGATTAAACAATTGTCAATCATAGATAAGAAAATGTTTCATGCAGGGTTGGTGCGTATTAAAGTTGAAAACTGTTATTTTGTGTGTGGGAAAAAGGCATACAAATGGCTACCTGAGAATTGGTCAAGCAGTTGTTTTTTGGGCTACCTGGTTCCGGCCATACGACACACTGCGGAATTACCTCTGGGTAAAATACGGAACATGAGAGATGTTTCCAAGAAAACCAAAGATCCAATAGAGAAACCTGTGAATCTAGTAGGGCGAGTTGAAGCAGGTTGGAAAGACCATAATTCCGTGAAGGACAAAGACAAATTGACTCATATGGACTTGAGTGACAGTGTTATATCTTGGGCAGGTATACTCCCAGCGTATGGTGCAGTCAAATCGATTTGGGAGCTGAGAAAACTGTTGAAACTTCTCGAAGTAATGAGTAATGCAACTTTTTCTGCTCTTGAATTAGTGACTGATGAACTGAATGCCATGAGAACTGTTGTGTTGCAAAATCGGATGGCTCTTGACTTCACCCTAGCGGCGAGAGGTGGTACGTGTACACTTATCAAAGAAGAATGATATGCGTATATACCAGATAATAGACATGAAATTAATAACCATCTGGAGGTGATTCAGCAAGTGTCGGCCATGACCAAACCAGGCCCAAACCCTCTGATGGATTTTTTCCAGAATCTGTTTGGGGGTGGGGTTCCATCCTAATGAATATTCTGATTGCCATTTGTGTGGGTTTACTCCTATTAGGAGCATGTGTTTGTTGTGGAATCCCCTGCATGAAAAGATTAATTAAAGATTTTATAGATATGTCTGTCTCTGAAACCTTGTATCAAGACATTGAACTTGAGGAATTGGTTCCAAATGAAATTCTCCTTGAAGTCTAAACTGAATGACTCTCTTAACTGCAAGTCCCAAGTGGAAGAGGTTAGGAGAAGAAATAAAAATCGTTTAAACTTCTGAGAATAGAATAAAAAGTATTAACAGGGGGAAAATGTTAGAAAAATATGTATTAATGTATATGTTTAGTGCTTATTAAGAAATAAGAAAGATATAATGCATTTTATTCTATTAATGTTATGACAAGAAAAATGAATTCATATGAAACTGCAAGAAGCTTTTGGAAACTGCAGTGTGCCTTTTGCAAGTTGGCCTCTGACCCCAGCAGCTGCTAGCTCAGCAAGAATTAATGTTTATGCTTCTCACAAGTGATTATCTGCTGGGTCAGGAAATTAAATGTGTGAAATAATGAGAATCTTCTGCTCTTTTCCGCCTGAGCAATCGACCTTGTATATGTTACTAGATAACGCACCGGTTGCAAGGAGGAAGTGATAACATGTAAAAAGGAAAATGTATTGAGAACTGTATCTACTATTATGTTCGAATTAATTTAGAACCTTGAGTGGAAACTTTTGTAAAAGGGTATTGTAACTAACCAGGTGGCTAGCAAGGCCACATTGTTTACTAGAAAAGTTTTTTAAGCAAAATGTAGTATCAGCATTTTAGATGAATAGAATATTGTAAGCTAAAGTGATGTAAAACCCCTTGTGACTGACTATGTCAGCCTGGTGGGTTAATACTAGTAAGAAATACTATAAAAGTTGTGTTCTTCCTGTTTCATTCAGACAAAATTCTGTACTTGTACGTTTTTTGCCTCCTGGTGTACACTAGTAAAGAACCTGATCCTGAACCTCCTGTGTATTGACCTTTTTATTACAGTATTTTTTCATTTAACAGGGTCCCAAGGTCTCTTATCACATATTCAGTGTTAGGTAGACTGCTGCCTATGTGGTAGTTCATGGGTACAGAGTTTTTACCAAAGGGGATGACAATGCACTTTTTGGCATTGAGCTTGAAGCCATGGCTCTGACACCAGGCATCCGTCTCAGTGAGGCCCGTCTGTGGGATGTCCACATCATTTGGGGACTCGACTATGACTCCTATTTTGCAGTCATCTGTGAACTTTGTTAGCCAGAGGCCTTCTGTGTTAGCCTGTACTTCAGAGAAGTAGATACCAAACAGGAGAGGTCCCGGGATTGAACCCTGTGGTACTCCACTTGTCACTGGTTTGAAGTCAGATTTGGAGTCTGCAACTTTTACAGTATGGGTTCTATTAGTGAGCCAGTTGGCAACCCATCTTGTTATGTAGGGATTTATACCTAGTTTAGTGAGTTTAGCTATAATTCCAGAATGGGGGATGGTATCAAAGGCCTTGGCGAGGTCAAGATAGGCTGTGTGAACCACCTTACCCTCGTCTACAGCTTTGGTGACTGCCTCAAAGAAGTCGATCAGATTCAGGAGGCATGATCTGCCTTTCACAAACCCGAAATGGGTGAGGTCCAGAGTTTGGAGGTTACCACTGTCTTTGTTTAGGAGTTCCATGATGATACATTCCATGGCCATGCAGACCAGGCTCATCAAGCTATTAGGGCGATAGTTCCCGGGATCAGTGGTGGCTCCCCCTTTGTGGAGTGAGATAACTGTTGCTGTGTGCCATTCAGTGGGCATAAAGCCTGATGTGAGGCTATGATTAAACATGATGCTTAGGTGGGGAGATAGTTCATTCTGAAGTTCATGTAAAACGCAGCCTGGGATGTTGTCCAGTCCCATGGATGCTGTGTTTTTGGCTTTAGAGAGTGCAGCTTTTACCTGCGTAGTTGTGATTACAGGGACTCTGCATTCTTCCTGTATAGATATGGTCCCGTTAGGGGGGGGGGGTAAAGTTAGCACTGAACCTATCAGCCAGGATGTTGGCAATATCAGTTGCTTCTGTAATTTCCATGCCGTTGTGCTGTAACTCAGAGTAGATCTGGGTGTTGCCATCGAGATTCTTGACATAGCTATAGAATGCTTTGTGGTTGTCCTTAGAATTAGTGGCAATTTTGTTTTCTGAGCTAGCTTTGGAGGATCTTATAAGGGATCTCAGCTTCTTACTGAGGCTGACCAGGGAGCTCCTCCACTCATGGGATTTTACTCTCTTTTGCAACAGTTTCTTCCTTCTGTTGTAGAGTTTGTTTATGGCAGGGGACCACCAGATTGGCTTCCTTTTTTTGGAGGATAGCGTCTTGGTTCTGTTTGGCATAGCACGATCCATGCACTCATGTAAGTGCTTATAGAGTATATTTGTGTAGGATTCAGCAGTTGTAACTGTATTGTCCATCTGCATAGGTGTCATGAAGTTCACCACTTCTGTCTTAAAAAGCATGAAGTTGGCTTTGGAAACATTTTTTACCATGGTTTCCTTAATGGGGGGAGGGGGTGGGATGTGGATATCAAGGGTGATTAGCTTATGGTCGGATCGGACCAATGAGAAGTTGACTTCAGGTGTGGAACACCGGTCACTCATGTTGGCAATGACTAGGTCTAGGATATTGTTGCCCCTGGTGGGAGTGTGAATAAGTTGATCCAGGGCATTGGAGTTTATGAATTCCAGAAAGTGTTGAGCGAAGGAGTTAGTACATAAGAAGTTTTCCCAGTTAATGGTGGGAAAAAAAATCCTTGTTTTAGAATAGTCCAGTCTTCAGGTATTGCTGAACTCTGGGCTGTGTCATAGTTCCTGTGTTGCCCATATCCTTATTTGGATAGGAGGAAGCTTCTTTGTTCACCAGTGAGAGTGGGGAGCTCTGAGCAGCCTATCTGTCCCTTGAGGAGTGGTTACAGCCCAGTGACCTGTAGCTTATTGGCCATTTTGGGCCATTTCCTATCTCTTTCTAACCCCCTGCTTTAAAGCCAGCTTTATAGTGCTTTTGCACTTGTAATTAAAAGTTTGTCCTGTTTGTTGCATTTACCTGTTGAGGCTACACACTCAAGTGCGCTAGCCTGTGTTACATATTTATTGCACTTTCCTGCTGTTTGTTGAAAAAAAAAATAAAATAAATAAATTATCCTTGTTTCCCATCTTTCCTGACCTAGAGTAGTCCAAATACAGGCTTTGCTGTATTCTGGACTTTTGGAAAGTTCCTGTGTTGCCCATTTCCTTTCTTGGATAATGGGAGGCTTCTTTGTTCACCAGTGGCAGTGGGGAGCTTGGAGCAGCCTATCTATCCCTGGAGGAGTGTTCCCAGCACAAGAATCTGGTAGTCTATTGGCTGTTTTGGGCCATTTTCTAGCTCTTTCAAGTCCCCCTGTATAAAACCCACTTTGGCCAGTTTTTGCGCTTGTTACTACTCAGCCAAGCTCCTTGTGGTCCTGCAGAGGGGTGCTAGCAGCAGAGAGGCTAAAAGAGTGACTGCTAACCTGATAAAAGTGTTTGTTTTCCTGCTACTACCTGGCCGACTGTCCAATCATAGTTAAACTGCAAGTATTTCTGCTTCTTGAACTCTTTCAAACTGTTTAAAGTTGTTTTTGCACCTGCACTTTTAAAGTTTGTCCTGTTTGTTGCATTTACCTGTTGAGGCTACACACTCAAGTGTGCTAGCCTGTGTTACATATTTATTGCATTTCCTGCTGTTTGTTGCAAAAAAGAAAAAAAAAATCCTTGTTTCCCGTCTTTCCTGATCTAGAGTAGTCCAAATACAGGCTTTGCTGTATTCTGGACTTTTGTAAAGTTCCTGTGTTGCCCATTTCCTTTCTTGGATAAAGGGAGGCTTCTTTGTTCACCAGTGGAAGTGGGGAGCTTGGAGCAGCCTATCTATCCCTGGAGGAGTGTTCCCAGCACAAGAATCTGGTAGTCTATTGGCCGTTTTGGGCCAATTTCTAGCTCTTTCAAGTCCCCCTGTATAAAACCCGCTTTAGCGTGGCTTTGCGTGATTTTGCGCATAGCGCAGCATTGGGCAGTGCCGCTTAATTGGGTTTAAACCATTCTCGGCTCCACAAAGTCTGCTCTTCACTTTTTCTCTTAGAACTGATCTAGTTCTCATAATAAACACCCTATTCCCACTCTAAAGCCTGGCACTTGCTCACTAAAGCAATAAGTCAGCACTAAAAAATTAAAAGCACTACATCCTCACAAACTCCCCTTGAGTACTTTGTTCCCCACTGGCCCTTTTTTTCAATTATAAAGGAATTCCCAATACTATTCTAACATGTCCAAAGGTCAGTTGTCTATCTCCTCTCTGGTCCAGCTGGTGAATCTGGGAATCTTGAGGCAATGTTACAACTGCCTCATGTACACAGACAACCCTCTCCTCCTCCCAACAAATTTCCAACACATGTGAGAAATGCAACCATATAGCCAAACTGGAGGCTAAGCTCTCTCAACTCAGTACTGGTGTAACCAGTCAGGAGGAGAAGGAAACCACACTCACTACAATTCCAGTCTCACATAGACCTACCACGACAGCAAACCAAACACATAAACACACAAAAACATACTCGGAGGCTCTAAATAAAAATCTGCCTAAGCAGTAGAGACCTCCAAAGCAGACACCCATGCAACCGCTACCCCAAAACAAAACACGTGCAGCACATAGCTCACAAAGCCAGTGTGCCGAGCAGTCACAGCCCTTAAAGCTAAACAACACACCTGATACACTTGTAATAGGTGACTATCATCAAACACACTGACGTCCTGCTCACCAGGCTGAACAAGGAGAAGGTCACGATGAGCTGCTGTCAGGCGTTAGGATCCGCCACATAACACAAGCACTCAGGTCACTCCAAAGCAAGTACAAATATGACTCAGTCATTGTCCATGCTGGTGTGAATGACCTGAGACGTACCTCCCTGGACTACATGAAAAGAGACATAGAGGAGCTCTCTGAGCATGTAGCCCAGGCCGGTATGACCCTGACCTTGAGTAGCATCTCACCCTCATCAAGAATGATGCCACAATATGAAGACAAGATGATCAATTTCAACAATTGGCTTAAGTATTGGTGTCATTCAAAGGGGATCCAATGCCTGTCTGCCTGGGATGACATGCTCGACAAGCCACGATGCTTCGCTAGGGATGGCTTGCACCTGTCACCCCTGGGCTTTTGGATATTGGCAAAGGCTCTTGCCACCCCCATAGTGCCTTTTTTAGGCAGGGCTCAAAAGACAAACCCACCTCCATAGGTATCACAAGGGATAAGAAACTAAGAGTAATGCTACTCAACGTCAGAAGTCTAAACCTCAAGATACACGCACTCAAAACTCTCCTTAGCATGGAGAATATAGATATCTGTGCAGTAACAGAAACCTGGTTCAAGGCTCCCGAGAGCACCCCAGCAATACCAGGTTATACCTCATACCATGTTTTTCGGCCCCAAAACTTGCACCGAACCACAAAAGGAGGGGGAGTATCAATATTCGTCAAAGATACCCACACCTCCAGGTTGGTGGCACAGCACGAAGCATCAGAGACTATCCATGTGCAACTAACAGTGGGTAAAACCGCCGTCCAGTTTATAGCCTGCTACAGACCACCCTCCCAAACCCAGGAACCCCACTCGGCCTTCCTGAGAACACTGGAAAATATGAAGGTTTCTCCAAACACCATTAAATTGGGCAACTTCAACTACCCTAACATAGACTGGGAGCATTACTCTAGCTCCAACACCCTAGCCCAAAGGTTCCTAGAATTTATAAACTCAAATTCTCTGGAACAACTTGCTGCCACTCCCAAAAGAGGGGAAAACATAATGGACCTGATCATCACCAACATGGGGACTCTATGCTCCAGACCAGAAGTGTATCCCTCACTGGTAAGATCAGACCATAAACTATTCTCACTGGATATTCACATCCCGACTCCACCCCCTGCCCTGCAAACCACAGTGAAAAACATCTCTAAAGCAAATTTCACACTCCTCAAAACCGAGGTGGAATCCTTCAAAGCCCCCGGGCCTGTGGAAAATATGGCCCAGACAGCAGAATCCTTTATAAACGCATTCTATGAACATCTTCAGGAATGCATGAATCATGCAATCCCAAATTAAATCAAGACCCAATCCTCCAAAGGCAGATGTCCTGTCTGGTGGACCCCAGCCATAAACAAACTATACAATAGAAGGAGGAAGCTACTACACGATAGAGCAAAATCCCAAAAATGGAAGGCATCTCTGATCAGTATTAGCAAAAAACTACGGGCACTCATAAAATCGTCTAAGGCCAGCTTCGAGAGAAAAATTGCACAGGACACTAAGGATAATCACAAGGCTTTCTTTAGATATGTTAGGAACCTGGGTGGGAATTCCCAGATATGCTCAGAATTAGTCCAAAATGACAAAAAATACACCGAACCCACAGACATTGCCAACATTAGGAGCTGACAGGTTCAGTGCAAACTTCTCCCCCCCTTCCCCACCAAAAGGGCAAATATCTATCCCAGCAGAGTGCTGCCCCCTGACATCTCAGATGCTCAGGTAAGAGCCGCCCTCTCCAAAGCAAAAAACCCAACATGAATGGGACCAGACGGTGTCCTGGGCTGTGTCCTACATGAACTCCAAGAAGAACTAAACCCAAACATAAAACCTCTGTTCAATCTCAGCCTTACTACAGGATATGTACCCGAACAGTGGTGTACAGCAACAGTGGTCCCTCTCCACAAAGGTGGTGCCTCAACGGATCCTGGAAACTATTGCCCCATAAGCCTGACTAGCTTGGTCTGCAAAGCTATGGAAAGGATCATTATGGACCTCATAAATAAAGATATTGGGGACCTACAGACACTGGATCCTACCCAGTTCGGATTTGTTAAGGGCAGATCCTGCCTCTTAAACCTGGTTGATTTCTTTGAAACAGTCACCAAGGCCATTGACGAGGGGAAGGTGGTCCACACAGCCTACCTGGACCTTGCAAAAGCCTTCGATACAGTACCCCATTCGGGCATTATAGATAAGCTCACCAGCTTAAATATAAACCCCTATGTCACTAGATGGGTTGCAAACTGGATCAAGAACAGAACCCACATGGTTAGAATTGCTGGAGCCATGTCAGACTCCAAACCAGTTACAAGTGGCATCCCACAAGGCTAAGTCCTGGGACCTCTCGTTCGGTATATATTTCTCGGAGGTACAGGCTAACACGGAAGGACTGTGGCTGACCAAGTTCACAGATGACTGCAAACTGGGCTCCATAATCGACTCTCCAGCCGAAACAAGCATCATCCAAAAGGGCCTCATAGAAACAGACAACTGGTGCCAGAGCCATGGCCTCAAGCTAAACGCCAAAAAGTGTATAGTCATCCCCTTTGGCAAAAACAAAGTGCCCACAAATTACCACATAGGTGGTAATCCATTAAGTATGGAAGAAGTAATTAGGGACCTGGGGACCCAAGTTGATAGCAATCTCTCATTTGACAACCACATGGCCAAAGTGGTTAGAAAAATATTTTATATAGCCCACCTAATCATGAAGGGATTCACATCTAGATCAGGGGAGGTCATCGTACTTCTTGACTCATCCCTCATCAGGCCCATAATTGAGTACAATGCCCCTTTTGGGATGTACCTTACCAGACACCTGCAGCAACTGGAAAGACCCCAAAAGTACCTCACCAAGAGGATCAAAGGGCTCAAACAGATGCCATATGCTGCCCGGTTAAAGAAACTCCAGCTCTACTCAGTGGCATACCGCCTGCTCAGAGGTGATCTGTGCCTGATGTATAAAGCCATGTCCAACCCAGAATTAATGGACATGCTGCACCTCAGAAAATCCAAATCCCATCGAGCTACACGTTCGAGAGACTTGAACCTCAGCACTGAAATAAATAGGATATGCTGGAGGGACAGATTCATAACCCAGAGGCTCCCTTCACTCTGGAATAAAATCCTAGTCCAGGTTAGGCAGAGTCCGTCATTGACTCTCTTTAAGAGGAATCTTGATGAGTGGATGGGAGATAGTAGGTTTACCCCGGGTATCACTTCTGTGTCACTGTTAGACAGAGGCACAGTATACTAACCTTGAAAAAGGGCATAGCAAAATTCATTTAAAATGGGTGGCAAAAGCCAAACACACTCTGGCTAGGCTTCTAAATGCCCTAGGGCAGATAGCCTAGTATGAACCTATGAACCTAAGAGACCTTGGGACTCAGGTGGACAGTAGTCTCTCCTTTGATAGTCACATCGCCACAGTAGTCAGGAATTCCTTCTACATGGCACACCTCATCATAAAAGGGTTCTCATCTAGGAAAAAAGAGGTCATTGTTCCCCTCTAATTGACACTCATTAGACCCATTATAGAGTACAATGCCAATTTTGGAATGTACCTCACAAGACATCTACAGTAGCTGGAAAGGCAACAGAAGTACCTCTCAAAGAGGATTACTGGCCTCAAACAAATGCCATACACTGTCCGCCTCAAAAAACACCAGCTTTACTCCATAACATATTGCCTACTCCGAGGTGATCTCTCTCTAACATATAAAGCTATGTCAAACCCAGAGCTGTTGGACATGCTACACCTAAAGAAATCCCAATCCCTCCAAGCTACATGCTCTAGGGACCTAAACCTTGTCACCACAATAAACAGGACATGCTGGAGGGATAGATTCCTGTCCCAGAGAATTCCCATACTCTGGAACAGGCTACCCATCTAAGTCAAGCAAAGTTCTTCATTAGCACTCTTCAAGAAAAATCTTGATGAGTGGATGGGAAATAGGAAATACACCCTGGGGATCACTTCTGTGTCTCTGCTCGACAGTGGCTCAGGAAAATAACTTTCCTGGGTGGCGTAAGCCAAGGAACCTTGTTGGCTAGGCTTATGTAGGCCCTTCGGCGAATAGCCTAGTACCTACCTATGAACCTATAAACCTATGAACTCTCACAAACTGCAGACTATCTGAATTTGGACCTGTAATTCAGTGCAATAACAACATATACTCTGATGTGTTTCTTATCCCTCTTTGCTAGCAACACAGGTTTAAAGTAGAAATAAGAAGATATACATACTATACAGATCTGACTTAGAAGACCATCAAATTACTGGTTCATTAGCAGAATGATCAGAAAATGTTCTTTTCTCATGTACTTGAACATGTCTAGATGAATGCAATATTGACAAGTAATTTAGGCTATTAACAGCCCACACCATTAACTATTAATAGCCCACACCATATTGATGTAAGGTTGTCAATACTGCCAGCTATTTCTTCTCTTTATTTTCCTAACATCATACCTTCGTCTCAACTTAACTGACAGAAGTGCAATGTCATGGGCATTTCTTTGCATGTTTGTTTCAATCTGTAATACAGTTCAGAAGATGGACAGTGTGCTACCATTGCAAGAATATCAATGTTGTTAAGGTTGTTCTCATAGCTCTCAAGTTGCTTCCACCTTTTTTAAGTCTATTCTGCATGACACACACTTCAGAGAAGAGAGTCTGGTCAGTATTGCTTGCTGTTGTAGTTAAGAGTAATCATTAACATTTACAAGAAATTAGCAACTAACAATTGTCATTGCTTCTCCCTGTAGTCATGCATGTGCATACAATCGCGTAGCTACTTACACATTGTTTACTTCCCCTACACCAAGGGATTTTCTGGTATTTAAGAATGCTAGTGATTTAAAACCTCATTTGTATCTACACAGGTCTCAGAGGGTGGGATCTAAACTATATAAAGGTAATGGTGTAGCTATGGAAGTTGAAGGAGGAGAGACTGATTTGATAGAGACAGGCCATTACCTGGGATTTAATTGGAGGAGATTTTTCAACAAATTCTTTCCTAAGTTATGTTTGTCCTCTTCATAAACTGCTTATATTTTCATATCTGGAATGTATTTCAATATGCAACATTATTTTTTTTTACATGTGCATTTTTTTCAATTGCATTTGGTATACTGCATATATGTTAGTTCTTGCTGTGCTTTCCAAGTTTGCTAATGAATGATATGGTTACATAAGAGTATTGTGTTACAATTTACTCCTGGAATTTCACAAGTTACTGCAGACAAGTGCATTGCTTCTATCATTAACTTCAATGGTTGTGCATGTATAGCTAACAGAGGAGTTAGGCTTCTGAGATGCCCCGAGGTGACCTCCACAACACTGGAGAGACAAAGAAAATTGTCTGGGTATGTCTGTTTTGAATTTTTGAGTAGTTATTATTGATAATATGACAACCCAGTAGTCAGTTACACAACTGCTGTCCTCATTACAGAAATGTTTACAGAATAAATGTAATGCTAATGTACTACATTTTTTCACCTTTTTGGGAGGTGGGGACTCCAATAGCTTGTGTATAGTCCTAAATGAACATTGTGTGTTCTATTGTTTTGTGTTTTGGATGGGTGCACAGATTTTATTTGTGAAGAATGATTTCTCTATGTGTTGCAAATGTAATTTGTCTTTTTTCTCTTTTATGTCCTACAGGATTATGGCACCCAGACCATCTGCTCCACGCAGTCTACCATACAGTGGTGCAGAAAACAAGGTCAGTGCTGAAGCTTTATGCCTCCATGGATCCTTTCCATATGAAAGAAGCAGAATTAATATGTTTGCCAGAAAAAGTATATGTTAGCAGGTGGTTGCTGACAAAAACACAGTGGGCGGCTGAGCCAGAAACTAATCAGGTGTGGAGCTGTGCCATTGTTATGATTACAGTGGTATGCAGGAGGGCAGTGGTGGTAGCTACTGCGGGGGGGGGGGGGTTGGTCCTGCTACCAAACTACCACTCACTGAAACTGAACAGTTCCTGTCCATTTTCAGAGATCCTGACAGCTCAGCAGGAGGCTCACACAGACTCCTTGATGTTGGTGCTGATATGGATGGCAGGCCACGTATGTGTTGAGAAGAACTTCCAGGTATGCTATATATAAGTTATTTACTGCTATTCTAGACATATTTATGTGTTATTACTTGTACATCTGGAAACATTTAGACATGTGCCTTACAAGAGACAGAGCCCAACAGAGATTTTGTTAGTGGGATGGTCAGTCAGATTGATTCTGAGATATTTCCTAAGGGCTTGTCCTTGTGTCATTTGCATTGTGATGCTTATTAGCCTTCTTTCCAGCTCCTTCCTCTTTTGCCAAAGACATCAGAATTACCATATGAAAGACCACCTGGACATGGTAAACACAAACTTTTTTTGCTTATCAATAATCATTACTTAGTGTTAGAAAAATATGTATTTGAGCATATATAAAGTGCTGGTTAAAAAGCAAATAGTGTATAATGCATTTTATTCTATTATTAATATGGCAATAAAAATGATTTTACATGTAACTGCTTGAAGCTTTGGAACTGCAGTGTATTTGAACTCTGACCCTGGCAGTAGCCAGCTCAGCAAGCTTATGTTTTTCACTAATGATTATCTGCTGGGTCAGGAAATTAAATGTATAAAGCATTGAAAATCTTCTTCTCCTTCCTCTGGGACAATTGGCCTTGTAAATGTTATCAAGATAAGACGCAGCTGTTGGGAGAATGTTGCAAGAAGAACAAAGAAGTGTATTACAAGACTGAACCAGCTATTGTATTCAAGCAGGCCTGAAACCTTGAAGGAGTAACATTTACAGAAAGACATTATAACTGACCAGGTGCTTTGCAAGGCTGTATTATTCCCAAGGGAAAGCTTTTTTTAAAAATGTAACATCAGCAATCTTTATGAATAGAATACTGTTAGTAAAAGTGATGTAGATGCCCTGTGACTAACCACGTCAGTAAGGTGGGCATAACCTGAATGTAAACACTATAAAATATTTTGTACTTCCTGCATCATGTCAGACAAAATTCTGTACTTGTACGTTTTTTGCCTCCTGGTGTACACTAGTAAACTTTTGCATCTGAGCCTCCTGTGTTGTTATCTTTATTTTTATTTAACAGTTTGGTCCTTCTTGAATCGGAAACCCTCAGACAGCTACAGATCAGAGTGTACCAGTGGTCGAACACTGCGCAGGAGAAGCTACCGAAATGGTTCTTCTTGAAATATAAAAGACCTCCGACTGATTTGTTGTTTTGAGAGGCTGGCCACTTTCTGATCTGCAGCCGAAGAGCGGTCTCAAACTGGTCGACTTAGGAGGCTCAGGTAGGAAGATATTTGCCTTTTTTCTTTTAGATCAGGGACTAGGTTACAGTAAATACTATTGTCAGAAGATTTGTTATACAGATCAGGGACAAAAGGAAATTACTGTATATTTTGTCAGAGATCAGGGAAACAGAATAAGGTAGGCAGTCATTCTAGATAAACTGTGTAAGGAACTGAAATACCACGTGGTGAAAAGGGTTACGTAACATTTTCTTTTAGTATGGGAAATCAGTGCACTAAAACATCGCAAGATCCGGCCCTAACTGAAGACGCAAAATATATGCAATTACAACGGGCTGATAATGTTAGGTATTATACAAAATGGGTTAATAAATATGGATTTGATGGTAAATTGGATAAAATTTCATTAGTTAACCTCTTAAAACAACTTAAATCTGACGCAGAAGGTCAGGCAAAAAAACAACAACGATTAGGCATTCCTCAGGCACACAGGTGGATTGAGGAAGTAAACCGAAGGGAGCAGAAAACCAAAAATACTAAGACGTTATTTTTAGATAAAGAGGATAATAATATAGTAATAGCGACGGCTCCTCCTCCCCCGCCCCCTCCGATGCCTTTTTCAGGATATGAAGCAGGTGGACAAGCTGGTCCACCTCCACGTTATCCTGATGTCACAAGAACACTAAAACCATTTGTTAGAGATCCTATTGAAACTAGGTCCCGGACACGTAAAACACTTGGGGACACAGACTTGTATCAAGTAGGGAAAAGCACACTAGAGGAAAATGAAGAAGAAATCTGTCCACTAATCGAGGTACCAAATCCTCAGGCAGGACAGGAAGGGCAGGACCCAACTCTTCTAGTATACAGACCATGGACACCGGAAGATATTCGGAAAGCTACAGAGGGAATCCCCCATGCAAAAGTCAATTACACAAAGTTTTTACAAGATTTACAAGGTATGAGACTAAGTTACCACTTGAATGGGGAAGAAGTAGAAAAGGTAGTTAGATAAATTGTGGTTCCAGACTGGCACATGATTTGTGGCACCTGGAATCCTCGTAATGCAGAGCTTAAACCACTCCCAAATAGTGACGCAGAACTAGACAACAGAGTAAAAGGTCTTACAGACCGAATTTCTGAAAAATGGAAACCTAGAGCAGATTGGACTTGCATTAACCAATGCATATAACAAGAGAATGAAACTGTAGATGGGTATTATGGTAGATTATTGGAATGTTTTAATAACCATAGTGGTATGGCTATTCCTGAAAATCAGACGCATGATACCTCGTATGAACAGCAACTAAAAAATGTGTTTTTGAAAGGTTGCATTGCACCTATCAGTAGCTTCATTACGAAGCATATGATAGATCATCGAACAAGTAGGCTACAAGCCTTACTTGAATATGCTAGACATGCTGAAAGACACTTTAATAGTAAAAACAAAAGGAAGACACAAGTCTTCACTGCTGAAGACGGAGCTGAGGTTTTTGTAGTACAGTCCGGTAGAAAGGGTAAGAAAAATGCCCAGAGAAACAGACAATCTGACAAATGGTCAGAAGATTTTGAAGAGAGAAAAAAGAAAGGTGAGTGCTTTAAGTGCGGAAAGAAAGGACATTTAGCGAGGGATTGCAGGCTAAATAAAAAGTTGACTACAGAAAGCAAGGATGATGAGGACTGACTATATGATAGTGATGAAAGTCAGAAATCATCAGAAAAGGCTAACAAACAAAGAACAAATATAAATGTAGTAGAAAGAATAGAGGAAGTGCAAGTAGATATGGAGAATGAAGAAAGTGAAATTTTAGATTTGGCATTACTGAGCTTGGAGCTCTATCTGGCAGACACTAAACCAGAAGTCACACTTCTGGTGGAGGGGAGGGAAGTAAAATTCCTGTGTGACTCAGGAGTGTCACGGACTTTGATATACCCCTCCAAGTTACCAGAATATTCCGAATCACCTGATTATATATTAGTAAAAGCAGCAAACGGACAGCTATATAGGGAGCCACTCTCCCATGATATAGCAATAACTGACCCTGTTTCAGGTATGACTCAGAAAAGTAAAATTGTAGTTTCTGCAAAATGTCCAGTAAATCTACTGGGAAGAGATCTTATGCAGATATTTGACATAGCGGTAGTTCCCACTATGCAGGGTATGGAGGCACAAAGACAAATGGATACTTTCGTGGTGCGACCGGAGGGTGAGACTTTTTACTGGTACAGCCAGGACCTAGTTACGACTGGTCCAGGGGCAGTAACCGAGGAACTGATGAATGTAGCCATCAGTAAGGCCCCCTCCCTTGACACTGACCAACAGCATTTGTTACACTGTACTCTATACTACTGTAGCATGCCAGGACCTGATAAAGAATATGAGCAAGAATTATTAAAAAATCCTGCTAACAGATTAGTATTACGAACCTTGTATTGGGATACTGAGGGGAAACAGTGTAGTAAGCTGTTCATTACCTCAAGAATTCATGACACTGTACAAATCTAATCGACTACCGCATGTCAGCTTAACGAAAAATAAGAATATGAAATGGGCAGACTTAGGAGAAAAAGTAACAAGATGGGAAAAACAAACTGATTTAGAATTATCAGAGCAGGGAATACAAAAACAGAAATTGAATTGGCTAACGCAGACACATCCAGCTGTACACTTACAAACTACTGAAGACAGCTGATTAGCGTTCTTATTAGAAGAAGAAGAAAAAGCCCTGTGTGATATACCACAGATTCTTTGGTCAACAGGCAAATCAGATGTAGGACTTATTCGAACAGCAGGACCAGTTACTATTACACCAAAATCAGCATTTATACCACAAAAAAGACAATACCCCTTGAGGAAAGATGCGGAGCAAGGAATCAAGCCTATAATAGCAGCATTACTCAAGGAAGGAGTACTGGTAGAATCTCTTGATTCACCATGTAATACCCCTCTATTTCCTGTTAAAAAAGCAAACGGGGAATGGTGGATGGTACAGGATTTACAAGCTGTAAACAATGCAATAATACCTAGAGCACCTACGGTGCCAGACCCACACACCTTGTTGAACGATTTAAAGTCGCAACAAAAATATTTTACTGTAGTAGACATAAGCAATGCTTTCTTTTCAATACCTATACATCCTGATAGCCAGTATTGGTTTGCATTTACATTTCAGGGTAAAAGATATACCTATACTCGGCTACCACAGGGATATTGTGAAAGTCCAATGATATTTGCACAAGAAATGGCAAGCAACCTGGCAGGGTTTACCCCACCAGGAGGTAGTCAGATTCTACTTTATGTAGATGACATTTTGCTAGCAGCCCCCACCCAGCATCAATGCAGGGAGGATACGATAGTGTTATTGAAATTTTTAGCAGCACAGGGACATAAAGTAAACAAAAGTAAGTTACAACTTTGGAAAAAACAGGTGAGATACCTAGGATATGTAATATCCAATGAAGGTAGAATATTAGACGAAGACAGAAAAACAGCAATTTTACAAGCACCTAAACCAGCAACCAAGAAGGAAATGATGTCCTTCTTGGGAACAACTAATTTTTGTCGAAGCTGGATATCAAACTATTTCTTAGAATCTGCTCCACTGGCTGATTTAATATATAAAACACCAATGGCAGCACAAGATATATTACAATGGACACCCGAAGCAGAAACAGCTTTCTGCAGACTAAAACAATTGATAGCTTCTTCATTAGTTTTAGGACTTCCGAATTACCACAAAAGATTCTTTCAGACCATAGATTGTAAACAGGGATATATGACATCAGTTCTGACGCAACAGCATGGGGATAAGCAACGCCCCATAGCTTACAATTCATCACAGTTAGACCCAGTGGCATGGTCGTTGCCTCACTGTGTACAGGCAGTGGTCGCAGCTGCAATGGTAGTACAGGCATCGGCCTCAGTGGTGTTATTCCACCCTCTCACATTGAGAGTGCCTCATGCAGTCGCGATAATTTTACTGCAAGAAAAAATAGCATATCTATCTCCTGCTAGACATCTTTCATGTATGACCATACTGCTGAGCCAACCTCATATGGTAATTGAACGTTGTACAACATTAAACCCATCAATGTTACTTCCAACCCCTGTGGATGGCACGCCGCACAGCTGCCTGCAGGAAATTGAGCAAACAACTTTGCCCAGACAAGATCTCACTGATATGCCCTTGGATGATGCCGAGGTGACATTTTACGTGGATGGCTCGTGCAGAAGGGGTCCTACAGGGAAAAATCTAGTGGGGTATGCAGTGGTTACAAATACAGAGATCTTAGAAGCCAAACCTTTACAGCACAACCTATCTGCTCAAGCAGCAGAACTGATAGCCTTAACACGGGCTTGCACTCTAGCGAAAGATAAATGTGTGAACATATATATTGACAGTCATTATGCTTTCTCTACAGTGCATGTTTTTGCGCAACAATGGAAAATAGGGGAATGATAACATCTAATGGCAAACCGATTAATCATGAGCAACTTATTTTGAACCTATTAGATTCTATTCAGTTACCTACTAAAGTAGCTATTTGTAAATGTTTAGCTCATACAAAACAACAGGATAGAATTTCAAAAGGAAATGCAAAAGCTGATGCAGCTGCAAAGCAAGCAGCCTCAGACTCAGAAACTCTTCTTTTAACCAAGGAATTACAACCCTCTGAGATTTTAGATCTAGAAATGTTAAAAACAATGCAGACATTAACTACAAAAGCAGAGAAACAAAAATGGGAGAAACGAGGTGCAATCCTCGAAAATGGACTGTATGTCTCCAAAGAAAAAAAACAATATTACCGTCTAATTTATTTAGATATGCAGCTTTGTTGAGCCATGGGCAGTGCCATGTCTCAACAGGGGGGATGGTACAGTTAGTAAATCGAATATTCCAAACATACGGATTCATAAATTATACAAAAAAATTTTGTGCAGCATGCCATACAAACATCATGCACAAGGGGCATTCAAACCCAAGCAAGGGAGTTTTCCTACACCACCATATCCGTTCCATACTATTTGTATGGATTTCATAGAGTTGAATAAATGTGAAGGGAAAAAATACTGTTTAGTAATTATAGATATGTTTTCCAAATGGGTAGAAGCTTTTCCAACTAAAAATCCGGATGCAGTAACCGTGGCAAAAGCCCTAGTAAAAGAAATAATTCCTAGATTTGGCATACCGGAAAGGATTTATAGTGACAATGGGACACATTTTGTTAATCAGATGATTCACCAGCTTGGGAAATTCTTTGGAATCTCCTTAAAGAATCATTGTGCTTACCACCCACAGTCTGCAGGACTGGTGGAAAGGTACAATGGAATTCTAAAAAACAAATTGAGGAAGCTAGTGAGTGAGACACAGAAAAACTGGATTTGCTGTCTGCCTTTGGCACTGCTGAGCATGAGAACAGTTCCAAATGTAAAGGGTTTGACTCCCTTTGAAATGATATTTGGAAGGGCATATTATGTGCCATAGTGGAACGTTCTCATGCCTGCAGAACTAGAGGTTGACAGCTCATTAGCTAGCTACATGAGAAAACTGTTAACAAATAAAACTGTTTTGCAGTTGAACTCTTTTTCAGATAAAAGACAGACCAGACCGTTAGAAGCAGTGCTGACTCTGGGGACCTGGGTGTGGCTGAAGGTTACGAAGAGGAAGAATTGGGTGAGTCCAAAGTGGGAAGGACCGTACCAGGTACTGTTGGCAATGCCTACTGCAGTCAAAGTTGCTGAGAGGATGTCCTGGGTCCATCTGACACACTGTAAACTGGTAAAGAATTTTCAACTTGATAAACATTTTGTGACTGATACACAACAAAGGCAGGATGGCCAAGAGCAAAACGAGTAAAAATACAGATCAACCCCAAAGATGTTGTTTAATCATCTTGTTGACTATGCATTTATTAACTATGATTGTGATGACCTTCCTTTTGTTGTGGTTTTTCCTACATATAACCACACAAGTGAAAGTGGAGAGACGTGATGAACTGTCTATAGACTGGCATCTGAACTTTAACACATACCTAGCTATGAAGCGTGTATATGTAGAGACTATGAACATTTCAAATTGCTGAGTTTGTACTGCTATACCAACAGCATATGGAGGACTGTTAATGTCCGCTGTCCCCTTGGGTATAAATGAGACTTGGGAGAATTTACTTTTTGATACAGGATCTGTAAGATCACAAGACAAAATTGCATTGTATTTGCCTATTACACAGAAGGGAATTGTATGTTTTTATAAGAATGATACACTTCAAGTGGGTTGGAGTAACTGTAATATAACCATATCTTATAAATGTTACATTAAAGTTAAAGATAGAGGCACTGTTTGTAATACGAATTATGATTCATATTTGAGTTTAATGAAAACAACATTAAGTGATGTGCAAAGAAATCCTGTTTTACATAAACAACTGTCTATTATAGACAAGAAAATGTGTCATTCAGAATTAACCCACATCAGTACTAAAGTAGAAAACTGTTATTTTGTTTGTGGGAAAAAGGCATACAAATGGCTACCTGAGAATTGGTCCGGCAGTTGTTTTTTGGGTTATCTGGCTCCGGCCATAAGACATACTGCAGAATTACCTCTGGGTAAGATACGAAATGTGAGAGATGTAGCCCGGAAACCTGAAGGTCCAATCGGAAAACCTGTAAATCCAGTGGGACAAATCGAAGCTGGTTGGAAAGACCATCATTCCGTAAAGAATAAAGAAAAATTGACTCATATGGACTTGAGTAACAGTGTAATATCCTGGGCTGGAATACTTCCAGCATATGGAGCAGTTAAATCGATCTGGGAGTTGAGAAAGCTGTCGAAACTTCTCGAAGTAATGAGTAATGCAACTTTTTCTGCTCTCGAACTAGTGACTGATGAACTGAATGCAATGAGAACTGTTGTGCTACAAAATCGAATGGCTCTTGACTTCTCCCTAGCGCGAGAGGTGGTACGTGCATGCTTATCAAAGAAGAATGCTGTGCATTTATACCAGACAATCGACATGAGATTAATGACCACCTAGAGGTATTCAGCAGGTATCGGCCATTAATGAACCAGGCCCAAACCCACTGATGAACTTTTTCCAGAATCTGTTTGGTGGGTGGGGTTCTATCCTAATGAATATCTTGATTGCTATTTGTGTGGGTCTGCTCCTATTAGGAGCATGTGTCTGTTGTGGGATTCCCTGCATGAAAAGATTAATCAAAGATTTTATTGATATATCTGTAACTGAAACTTTGTACCAAGACATTGAGTTAGAAAAATTAATTTCAGATGAAATTCTTTCCGAAGTATAAACTAAATGACTTACCTGGTTGAAAGTCCTTAAAGGAGAAGGCTAGGGGACGAAATGACATTGTTTATATTTCAGAATAGAATAAAAAGTATTAAAAGGGAGGAAAATGTTAGAAAAATATGTATTTGAGCATATATAAAGTGCTAGTTAAAAAGCAAATAGTGTATAATGCATTTTATTCTATTATTAATATGGCAATAAGAATGATTTTACATGTAACTGCTTGAAGCTTTGGAACTGCAGTGTATTTGAACTCTGACCCTGGCAGTAGCCAGCTCAGCAAGCTTATGTTTTTCACTAATGATTATCTGCTGGGTCAGGAAATTAAATGTATAAAGCATTGAAAATCTTCTTCTCCTTCCTCTGGGACAATTGGCCTTGTAAATGTTATCAAGATAAGACGCAGCTGTTGGGAGAATGTTGCAAGAAGAACAAAGAAGTGTATTACAAGACTGAACCAGCTATTGTATTCAAGCAGGCCTGAAACCTTGAAGGAGTAACATTTACAGAAAGACATTATAACTGACCAGGTGCTTTGCAAGGCTGTATTATTCCCAAGGGAAAGCTTTTTTAAAAAATGTAACATCAGCAATCTTTATGAATATAATACTGTTAGTAAAAGTGATGTATATGCCCTGTGACTAACCACGTCAGTAAGGTGGGCATAACCTGAATGTAAACACTATAAAATATTCTGTACTTCCTGCATCATGTCAGACAAAATTCTGTACTTGTACGTTTTTTGCCTCCTGGTGTACACTAGTAAACTTTTGCATCTGAGCCTCCTGTGTTGTTATCTTTATTTTTATTTAACACTTAGATGTAAGCCTGAGTAGAGAGTAAGTATTGTATTACTTTAGCATTTGAAACTGTTTAACATGAGTGTTTAGAACACAACTTATATCATTCCAGTTACTATTTCTCTTCTCCCTGTGTTTTTTGCTTATTATCACATGTAGCCCTAACAGTGGCAGTGTAAAACCCGTACCGACTGATGTCAGTGTTGGTAGCCTCTGCTGACAATGGTGGTGATATTGAGGTACAGTTAGGGGGTGCAGAGGTTCATTCTGACACTGAAGTTGTGTCTCACACATCCACTAGCCTTAATTTAGACACAGTCAGTATGCCTACGCATATCCTTGTTAAGCTTACTGATAGTTTTATTTGAAGATCCTTACCTGCAGACCTCGGTGCTGCCCTGTTCTGTTTGCCCTCGCTAACACTCGGGCTCACTCCACTCCTCTACCCTGCCCACATTTTCCAACCACTCCCACTATCCCTAGGCTTATATTTAGTCATTTCCACCCACCAAAACTCCAACCAATCACACATTAGACACTCCCTCTCACTACCCTCCATTAAGCTATACCAAATTACATCCCCCTCCATATCCCCACCTACAATAATGAAACCATCACATAATCATAGAATAACCACTATCCTTTAAAGCAATCTAACTATCCTATTTATCCTAACACTAACCCTCACCCTCTACCTCACATCCTACCAAACCACACTAAATGCTACCTATGCTACCTCAACCAAAGATACCTTCACTTATATTCCTCACACTCCTCACTCAGCCAACACATATCCCCAAGTCTAATCCATTACACTATAATAGCACCTAACTCACTCATTTTTCTCCCAGTCACTCCTAGCTCACCACCAACAAACAAGTATATAACCATCTTAACTAAACTTTCCAAACTCTTACACCATATCAACTACCAACTAATCCTAACTGGAGACATACACCCAAATCCATGGCCTAACCCTATGCAAACTACCATAGCTTATTCAACCTTTTCCTCTAGGCATCTATCCACTACTTGAGCAAAAAACAGCCTAGTAATTCTGAACTTAAATATTTAAAGTATTAATAATAAGGTACACTCATTGTAAACACTATTATCCACCTACTCACTTGATATATTATGTCTGACTGAATCCTGGCTAAAGCCCACTACAGCAGACAATGAGCTCCTTCCTACTACATACAATGTATTACGCCATGATAGACTGTCTAAAGAAGGGGGAGGGGTAGCATTACTCTATAAAAACACCCTAAATATCAATACTATTAATCCACAAATCCCTTCCTTCAATAACTCTGAACTCCTCCTAGCTAAACTCAGCTTAGCAACAAAAAGTCAATCAACATTATGACAATATCCCTAGCCTAGAAGCCTTCCTACAATGGACAAGTCAAAACCTGCCCCAGGAAACTATCATCTTCGGTGACTTTAATATAGATTGGAACAAATATTTAGCTATTAACCCCACAAACCATATCAACCTCTACAGTTTCTCACAAGTCATCCAATCAAGCATTAGACTAGGAAATGCAAAAATCAAAGAGAACCTCCTAGACTGGATCTTAATAAATAAGATCAACAACTCTTACCAAGCAGGCGTCCTCCCGGACTCCCTTAGCGACCATCAACCCACCTTCCTACTAAAATTCAAAACTTAAAAAAAAATTTAAAAAAAAGGCCGACCCTACCCCCATATTACAAACAACCCATAACACAAAAAACCTTTGACCCCAACAAATTCAAACTCGGGCTAAAGCACCATAACTGGAACATACTAAAAGTACGACCTCTAAAAGAAGCCATAATCCATTTCAATAATACTTTCCTAGAAATCTGAAATGCCCATGCTCCAGCCTGGACCACTAAACTCAAAATGAAAACAGCCCCCTGGTTTACCAGAGAGGCTAAAATAGAATATCAGAAAAGAACAAAGCTTGGTATCACTGGAGAGCCACAAAAAACCCGAGCATCTAAGGGGCAATTCCAAAAACTTAGGAATGAGACAAAAAAGCAGTTCTCCTAGATAAAAATAACTATTTCTTACAGCTATAAAACAAGCTTCACAACAACCCCAAGAAATTGGGCAGGAATAAATAAGCTAACCACCCTGGCAGACACTCCACCCCACCTCCAATCTCCACTAGTGAAATTACAAATATACCAGACACATTTAACAAATACTTCATAGAAACTATTTCTAATCTTGTTCAAATACAGCCCACATCTACCACCACTAATTACCCAGAACCTGTAGATAGACCCAGAACAACCTTCCAATTTCAACCCATCCCTACCAACTATGTCAAAAGGTTGCTATCCAAACTTAAACCTATTACAGTAGCAGCTGATGGGATACCTGCTGTATACCTTCAGTTGGCTGCCAATGAACTTGCCTTCCCTATATACATCCTTCCAAACAGCTCTATCTCAGAAACCTCAATACCACCCTTTTGGAAGACCTCCTATATTATCCCCCTCCATAAAGGCGGTACCTCCACCAACCTCACCAACTATCACCCAATAGCCATATTGCCTCCACTAGCTAAAATACTTGAGAAATGTATACACCACCAACTTATGCTATACCTGCTTAACAACCAACTTCTCTCTCCTACCCAACATGGATTTCGACCTTCTCATAGCACAAGCACCACCCTACTCTCTTTTACAAACCTCATCAACCAAAAGACACACACAGGCAATCTAACTTCTGCCATATTCTTGGAACTATCAAAGGCCTTTGATATGGTCAACAATCTTAAACTAGTACAAGGCCTTACTGACGGTGGCCTTAGTAACCAAGCATTAGCTTGGTTTCAGAACTATTTACAAGGAAGACAACAAGCAGTTCATTGGGAAAACAACCTGTCCACACTGCTACCCATCACCACAGGAGTCCCACAAGTTTCCGTTTTAGATCCCCTCCTAGTCTCCATTTTCACCAATAACCTCCACAGCATTTGTCAAGATGCAACAGTTATATAATATGCTGACAACTAAACACTTGCCTATTCAGCCAATGATCCTCAGAAACTCCCCTCTATAACCCAAAAAGACTTCCATACCAATGAAAAGTGGTTTCTTATCAAAAACCTAATACTAAATTCCAAAACAACCAAACTGTTGCTATTTACACCTAACAAGTCTACCACAATACCCTGCCCATTTAATATTGCATCCAGGGATGGGACTGTCATCTCCCCTGACATTCACACTAAATTGCTAGGAGTGACCAGTGATAATAACCTCAAATCTGATCAGCATATAAATCAAGCCATTAAAAATATCGGCAAAAAACTGGGCAGTCTATATAAAAATAAACCATTTCTAACACAACCTGCTAGGATATCAATTGCTCAAATTCACCTCCTTTCCACACTATTTTATGCTTCACCCATTCTCACCAACTTACCCAAAACCGAAATTGTCAAACTCAACACCTGTTACAATCAAATTGCAAAATTTGCTACTGGTGCCCCCTACCGAGCCCACCACTGCCATTCCCTAAAACAACTTGGCTGGCTTGGATTGCCTAATCTCCTAAATTAGAATCAACTTTTCTTTGTCCATAATTTCCTACTACTCCCAGACAAAACTCCATCTCTGGCCAATCTACTACAACTGCAAGCTAAAATTAGATAACTTTGCTCTAGCGACAAAAAAATAATCAAGGTTACCAAGATGAACAACACAGCAGGAGACTACCTCTTCCCTAACTACAAAGGCAAAATTTGGAACACTCTGCCTACTGTGATTACCTCAGCAGGCTCAAAGATTTCATTTAAAAGACTCCTGAAAGAACACCTAAAGCACACATGGATATGCACATGTTCCCTACCTGGCTGACCCCCCCACCCTCTCCCTTTACTCTTGCCCTCTGACTTCAGCTTCACCATCAAAAGAATTCAACTTCATTAACTTCCTTCCAGTTCCACCTCTAATTCTAACACCTTAGTCAATACCCATATATCACTGCTAGGACACTGTTATCTATCCACTAAATTATACCTTTCTCTTTACACCTCTACTCTTACTCTATAGTTAAGCTACTTACTCCTCCTGCTTTTCTTACCTAACCTGTTATCCAATTTCCCATCTCTGTCTCTTCTCCTGCTACTATACTCCCTACTATGTCTAACCTTTGCTCTCTTTGTTGCTATACTCCCTACTGTGGCTAACTTGCTCGCAAGTCAACTGTATAATGCAAAAATGCAACCCCTACTCACAATGTTCACCATTATGTAATGCCAAAGCCTAAAACAGTAAAATATGTATTATGTTAAATCTTAATCTTTAATGCTTGTTACTAGTCAATGTTAAGTTTGGCACGATGTAAATTTGAATGCTTCTGTATACACCTTATATTTTGCTTAAAATTTAACTGTGGAGCTTTTCTCCCTGGGCCTCAGCTGAAAAGGCACATGCATCCAGTCGGACTTTCCCGGTCAACAAATGTAAAATAAATAACAATAAATAAATTAAAGGCATACAAGGATGAAGCCCTGACTACACCCCAGGTGACCCAAGTTTGATTAAGGACTCGGGTACTTGACAGCACTGGCAAGGAAAGATGGAGTAGAGGGAGAAAAGGAAGAGGGATGCAAATGTCTCTGCGGAGAAGCAGCATTGCAAAGACCACCTGTGGGGTGGGCTTTCAGCTCAACAAACCACTGCTTAGGTATAGTCTTGATGAGTGAGTGTAGAAGAGTGAGCATTCTCAAAGCAGAAGGCATAATGTGTTCCACAGTGACATAAGTAGCTCACCCCCTCCACATCCAGGGGTACAGTTAAGACTATGCAAACATTTTATCAGTTGCCAGGATGGAGGTGAGGTCACAAGCACCCATAATGGTTGCTTGCATGATGGCTTTCACCCTGTATGATACTGGTATATAGCTATTTGTGTTGGGGGAACAAATGAGCAGACTCTGAATGGGACAACAGGCATGAGGACTAAATGATATAAGAAAAAAACAACAATTACGATGATAATCTTATGATACTGTTGAAAACAAGGTGAAAATGAAAGATTCAAAAATTAAGTCTGCTTCAGGACTATCACGTTTAAGAAAACCAAAGAAATGCCTTTTAAAGGTATCAGACAGCTCTGCTACCATAATGGTATTCACAAACACTTCTCTGGAAGATGAATGGCAGAACTCTTGCTATTGTTATGAATCTGCTGAATCAACTTTAATCGTTCTACAGCAACAAATAATACTTAATCCATTTAGTAACTAGGCTGTTGCAGTGGAAGGTATTCTTCTCAACATTAATCTCAACAGAGTCAAATGATAGTCTCTGGGTCAGTGAAAAACTCATTGCAGTTCCCAGGACAACATCAATAGTGCCCCCAGCCTATAAAAAAAGGAGCACAGTCCCCAACATTAAAACGAAACACATAGCCCTTTTGCTATGTGTGTTCTTTATAGAAAGTTTATTAAGAATTGAAAAAAGGCTGTAAATATATCTAAAATTAAGGTCCAAGACAACACACTGATCTCAAATAAAGATATACTATATGCCTTCACTTGCATATTAAAAAAAATTATATGATGAGTGCCCAAATAACTTATCAAATGAGATGAATAACTATTTAGATCAAATTATTTTCCTGTCATTAGATGCTCAACGGATAACTTTTCTGTCAAACCTATTGCAAATTGCAGAATTTAAAAAAATCATCTTAAATATAACAAAGCATCTGATCTGGATGGACTTGTATCAGAATTCTACAAAATGTCTTCAAGAAATATTATAAAAATACCATTAAAAAAGTCAGTGGTATTAAGTCAAATGATATACTAGATCCATATAAAACAGATCAGAAATAATTTTGAATTTTGAACTTTAAAATAAACAGGTGCTCTCATAAATCACCATCTTATAGTGTCTGCTCACTACCTGGTATGTGCTTGCATGTAACTGCGGCAAAATATAAACAGCAATTTTGGAATTTTGCATGTAATACTAATCAAAACACTTAAAAGTCTTTGTTAAGAAAATCCCCTTGTATTCATGCAGTATGGTCTACGCAAAGTACCTGCTATGAGCTTTTGTTTATCAGACTTATTCTGGATGCGCATGTTATATTTCTACAATGACACAAATTCTTTGAAGAGCATTCATTGAAGATGTGCAGGTGTTACGAGTAATGATTTTTTTTGAAAATGCTTTTCAGTGGATTGTAGGCTGACTTCACTGCAATTCTATTAACATGGATATAATAATGGATTTTTTTTTTTACAAAGACTATGTTAAAAATCTCTTTTTCTATTTATGTATAATACATTTGTCTATCTGTTAATGCTCTGGAAATTTAAGTTATTGGTCTGACATCTTTCAAAAGCATTGCACCAAGACATTTCTGATTGGCATCTACTCTCAAAATAGAAGGCTGTGTCATACCATAGAACTTAAGCTTGAGTAAACAGATAGTTAAATGATTAAGCAAGTCAAATGACTTTCCTTTTTGGCTGACCAGCACCATGTTACAGCAGGCTCTAGTAGCTTCCTTAGTGGTGTTATGATATCCCATACTACACTGTGACTTGGAATCAGATAACTGATCATTTTTTCAGTATACCATTGCTTGCTTGCTTGCAATGGCTTTAACTTTGACAGCAGCTGGCTAGAGACATCTGCAATTGGGACACTGGTAATGTATTTTAGATAAGTCACATAGTTTTGGCATTTGGTCATATTAAGCTTCAGTCCTTGAGATCTTAATCCATCAATCAGCTGTAGTACATGATTTGTAGCATACAAACTAGACCACCATCATTTATTTTGACAACTATAGCTGCTGCTTCTATCTATAATACTTCTGAAGCAAGTCAGATCCCAAGTGGTTTAGTTAGAAGACTATTGATAATACAGAGTTTGGGACTACGGTTATCCAACTTTATCTGTCAAAATACTGAGTTTGCCTCACGTACAAAAGAAAGTTTAACACCTACAATACTTATCAGTACCTGTTCAGTTATCTAAAGTAGATAATGCAATGTTGTGACCTGCTTATTCAGATTTTAAGATCAATATATTTCCTTATTTTGTTCTGTTTTATGACCACTACTATGCAATTCACCTTTCAGTCAGTTCTATTTAATCATAACATCCATAAGCTTCAACATCTGCTCAGTTCTAGCTTTGAATTGCAGGTTCTGCCTCAGAATTAATCTTTATGATGGCATTTATCCTGTAGATAACCTAAGCTTTCAACCAGATCAGCATATTTTTGCAAAATGTCATCTGCATTCTGCACCACACATTCTACGCTCTTTGACTTATATTTTTTGAACTTGACATTTTGACTTATGTTTATGAACTAGTGATGAAGCAGTAATGACAGACCCCCTTATCACACTTGCTTCACACTTGACATTCTTTATCTTTATAAAGTTATGCATGTAAATGCAGTTTTGAATCAGTGCAGTAGATTCAGTGAGTGACAATCTCTGTGATGCGCTAGTCTCATTACCGCTCAGATGCCGAACACCTGGGATAGTTAGCAGAAATATAAGTGGAACAAGGGAACATTCCCTCATCCTGACATTGTATGCCATCAACATTACCAGAAAGGGTGATATTCTAATTTCTAGTTTTTCTTTTGAAACACCTCACAGCACTGTGTACATTTGTTTTTCACGTGAGCAGCATAAATTCTTTTCAGCATGCTGAATAATACGCAAGAATCCCTATCCATGTTATGTGGTTGATTTAGTTGGCTCAAAGTGCATGTATGCAATATTTACTATTAAGGTTAAGTGCATAGTCAGAGAATAAGATTGCTAACATGCAGAGAAAGAGAGACAGCTGGCATTTGCTAAACTTATCAAAATCTCACTAGTTCTGTATTTGTATTCTCCCTAAACCTTTATAATTTTCAACTTGTTTTTTTTTTACTGTAGTATGAAGTTAATAGCATTTTAACTGACACGCATAAAATATTCTGAATATGTATGCAGAAACCAGACATGTTGCAAGAATTAATTTTAAAATAAAATATTTAATATTTGAACTCTCATTTTAAAGCACCATTTTTATTACTGTAAAACACTTATTCAGTATAAGACTTTCTTTTTATAATTGAATCAATTTTCATAGTGGCATCTTTGATGTCCACAGTGTGAAGGAAAGTGTTCTTTACACATCTGCAAGTCAATAAAAAAGTTAAAGTAAGTCTCAATGAATTTGTGTTGCTGGGAGTCGGTCCTTGTTAAAAAGCAGAATTGTTTAAATGAGAAATTTGAGCCCAGTGTTATAAAATGTGTTTTTTTTTCTGTTCCAAAGTTGCAAAGAAAGGAAAAGGGCAAATACTTGATTTTTGTGGAAAAAAAAAAAACAAATATTTCTCCTTTCTCCATGTAATGTTGAACTCAGAGCTGATTATTGCATGTAGCAAGTAGTGTGCCATGTGCAGCTACCGACATGGGTACACATGACTTGCCAGCTGCATAAGGCGCTGGCTGGAATTTAAAGACAAGTGCTTCACAGCTCTATTGTACAAAATTTAAAGGAACCCATACCATAACGTGGCCCACAACTGCTAACATGTGAATTAGGGCTCGTGTAGCTTCAGTGGTTGGCGAAGCAGAGTGCACAGGAAATTAAAGGAGCTGCATTATGGGGACAAATGGCATCAAGTAGGCACACTGGATCAGCTGTGCTACCAAAGCCCACACTGCAAGCAAACACTTTACCTATTTATTTTGTAATATAAGATTCTGTTGTACAACACACAGATACTCCTCTTACCAAGCTTGACAAGGAGAAGATAAAGGTTAGTTCCCTATCTGGAGTTAGGATCCACAATATCACACAGGCACTCAAGTCTCTGCACCGTAGGTACCAATATGATTCTATCACAGTCCATGTGATCCTAAATGACCTGAGGTGTACCTCAATGGATTATATTAAAAGAGACATTATGGATCTCTCTGAATATGTGTTACAGACAGGTAGGTGCCTTACATTCAGCATCATTCTACTTTCACCAAGAATGATGCCACAAAATGAACAGAATTGGACTAGTTTCTGGTTGCATTCCAGGGGAATCCATTATCCACCAACATGCAAGGACATGGGTAATAGACATCTTTGCTTTGCCAAGAATAGCCTGCACCTATCCCCCTGGGCTTTCAGATATTGACTAAAACTTTATCCATCCCCTTCCAACCTTTTTAGGCAATGTCAAAATGACTAAACTACCAAAATAGCAAACAAAAACAGAATCAAAGCAACCTTAAAGTGTTAATGCAAAATGCAGGGAGCCTAAGCAAGAAACTCTACACCCTATAAGCTCTCCTCACTCTAGAGAGTGCAGACATCTGTGGTGCTCCAGAGACTTGGCTTAAAGCCACAGAAAGTACTCTGGGAAGGCTACAGTGCCTGCTACACATTTAGACCAACAGCAGCACAGAGAGGGGCTAAAGGTGAAGGTGTCTTGATCTATGTTAGTAGCAAATACAATTATAGGTTGGTCAGACAGGATGATGCCCTGGAGTTCATCCAGATCCAAGTCTCCATAGGCAAGTTTCCCAGTTATATCCTGGGCAACTACTAGTCACCCTCTTAAGGCCAACAAAGCTCACAACTCTTACCTAGGCCTACAAAAAGCACTCACTGTCAAACCAAATACCTTATGTATGGGAGACTTTAACTACCCCTCTATAGACTGGAAAATTGACACTGCCTCTAACTCACAGACATGTTTCCTGCACTTTATCAACACAGACACCCTGGAGCTCTCCAATGAGAGGATCAAACATGTTGGACATGGTGCTCACCAGTATGGGAGATTATTGTACTCCCACCACCTGTGTCTCATCCTCAGTGATGAAGTCAAAACACAAAGCTGTATCCCTTAAAATAAAAGTCATCCTGGAAAGCCCAGCTAAACCCATAACAGTTGGATACTTTACTAAAGAAAACTACATCCTATTTAGTGACAAGTTTTGTCAAAATTCATGGTTCCCGGAAACCCCAAGTTAGGTTAGGTTCGTACTAGGCTAACTGCCCTTGTGAGCCTGGCCAATTATCCCTCGTGAGACTCAAACCCTGCACCTTGTGTTTGTAAAGCAAACACCTTAACCATTAGGCCACCCTCCCAAAGTACACAGTTACTTATGCAGAATTGTTTACAGAAACCCTGTACAAACATGTAAATGACTGCATTGAGGTTACCATACCTATGAGAAGTAATACCAGAGATAACCACACTAGTGGAATACTTACCTTAATAAGCTGTATAACAAAATAAAAAATAATGATCTAAATCAGAAAGATTAACTCTCATAGAGGCAAGAGCAATCTGAATCAAGCTAAGCAAGAAACGAAGAGGTCTAATAAAGTCCAGCAAGGTGATTTATGAGGTCAGTAGGGCCTCACATGTGAAGGACAATCACAAGGCCTAGTTATGTCATGAACCTTAACAGTATTACTCAGCAGTGTGCAGAACTGGTGGTAAATGACACAACCTTCCCTGACCAGTTTGACATAGCAAATCTAGTGGCTGAAAAATTTAGCTTTAATTTCACCTATCCCCCCCCCCCCCATTAGCACCCTGTGAAATCTCATCTAGCTTATCCCCCCAACTATCAACAGGGAGCAGGTTATCATAAGGGTGGACCATCAACTAACCCCAAGGAGTACAGCGCCATCAGTCTAACAAGTCTAATATGCAAAGCCATGGAACAAATTATCATGGAAATGATAAAAATGGACATTGGAAACCTACAGACACTGGAATCATTTCAGTTTGGCTTTGTTAAGGGAAGGTTCTGCCTACTTAACCTGGTAGAGTTCTTTGAGAGGGTCACCATGGCTACAGATGAGGGAAAAATGGAGCATATGGCATGCTTCGACCTAGCCAAGGTGTTCAATACAAAACATCTCTCAAGTATTGTTGACAAACTCTCATAACTAGGCATAAATCCCTGCATAACTCACTGGATTGCCAGCTGGTTCACAGATAGGACCCAATAAGTCAGGATCAGTGACACCACCTCCACCAAGAGATCAGTCACCAGCAGACTACCCCAGAACTCTGTGTTGGGTCCACTCCTGTTTGGCATCTACTTCTCAGAAGTCAAGGTTAATTTTAAAGGCCTGTGGCTCACCAAGTTTACAGATGACTGTAAACTGGGAGCTATTATAGTGGCCCCCATGACACCAACATTCTACTTGTGTGAAAGCCACAGATTAAAACTCAATGCAAAGAAATGCGTTATAGTGCCCTTTGGGAAATCATCCACTCAATTGAACAACATAGTAGATGGGTAGTAAGAAAATCATTGTATGTCACCCAACTTATAAGCAGGGGTATGGCATCCAAGTCCATTACTGAGTACAGTGCTCTCTTTGGCATGTTCCTAGTCAGGCACTTGCAACAGCTGGAATGCACTTAAATGTTCCTCACCAGGAGAATCCAAGGTATGAATACCCTGTCCTACACAGATAAACCTAAGCCTATTTCTGTACTTAGTCTCCTACAGGTTACTGAAAAGTGATCTATGCCTAGCATATAAGGAGTACTCAGATCCAGCCCTGATGGATCTCCTGCACATCTGCATGACAAACAGCACCAGAAACACTAGATCCAGGGACATCAGACCTGAACTTTGTCTGTAACATAAATAGAAGCTGCTGGAGGGAATGATATGTGTCTCAAAGGATCCCCATGCTATGGAATAAGCACCCCATCCACGTGAATCAGAGTTCATCCCTGACTCTAATGAAAAGTAACCTTGGTCAGTGGATGGGAAATTGCAAATTCACCCCCGGACTAGACTCTATGTCTCTGATGGACAGAGGTCTACAGTGGTTGACATTACAGAAAGCATGCACAAGCATGCATATGGCTTGTGCACCTCATTGCTGCCACATGTGCAGTGGCAGGAGGACCACAACAAAGTGACAACCCAGTTTATCATATAAATGGAGTGGAAAGAGGAAGATAAAGCTGGAAAAAGGGAAACAAAGGAAGCAAAAGAAAACACACAAAGGTAACCTTAAAGAAGATGTGGAAGGGGTAGAAGGAAGGGCATTCTTTATTTGCAGGAAAGGCTCAAACTCTTCCTATAAGATGATAGAAAAAGCTGGGAAAGGTATTGAAGAATGACTGGAGGAGAGATGGGGACAAACATAATACACACACACACACACACACACACACACACACACACACACACACACACACACACACACACACACACACACTCTGAGGTGGAAATGACAATTAATATGGGTGTGCACGCCTTTGAAGTTCCATACCAGATGACTACAGGGGAACTCTTGGGGTCACTTTCAGTAGAGAAACCTCAATTCCCTTCCTGAGAATTGACTACAGATATTACTAGTGACCCCTGCAGGTTGCCTTCAATAGGGTGGCCTTCTTGTGCTCCAACTCCAGAAACGGTGGTGTCTGCTGCTGTCCCATTTTCCACAGCAACAGCTAGAAATATAGAAGGAAGAGAAAACGAAAAGAAAACTTGTTAGACCACATGTATTGCATATAATATGAAATTGCACAGTGCAGTAGTGTCACTTCTATTTCTTGTGACATCCTACCGGCTTTCTCCCACCACTTCTCCACTACTGTAAAACAAAGTATAGTGCTGGATCTAGGAAAGATAAGTAAAGCAAGGAAAAAAAGTCTACACTAATACCTGCACTGCTCACAAGAACAGGTGATGCTAGTGGCATCACTGACCATCCTGGCAAGTTCCTAACAGGCAGCAGTCTAATACAAATGCCCACTGTAAAGCAAATTAGACACTCCAGGAAGTCTATATGGAGAAGAACAAAAAATGTTGCTCTCTGTCTCTCTCTCCCTCTCTCTGTCTCTATCTCTCTCTCTCCCTCTCTGTCAGCATGTAAGAGCTTTAAAGCATGCTTAAAATTGTTATGCATAAAATCCCAGAAAATGTTGGTTTTACGAAGAGGAAATTGAACATAAAAAAATAATTTCCCCACATATCAAAGTACTTAACTTCTTATTGACAGGTTGCAAAAATAAATATGTTTTTTATATCAGGTAAGTTCATTAACTCTCGATTAGAATAATTCAATAATTATGAATTAAAAAAAAAAGATAGCAAATATATTCCAGCTATAGGAAAATTTATCTGTAACAAACGTGACTACATGGGAAGCTATTTTGCTTTAATTTTTCTATTTTCAATAGCTGGATGTGATTTCTAAACAGTACCTCATTAGGTTAGGAATATTTAGTCCTCCAGATTGCTAGAGTGCAATCAGTTCTGAAGGGGGGACACTGAGTTTGGAGATCAGATCCATTTTGAAATTCAGAAATTATCTTATTCAGCACATTAATGGGATGACATAATGCTTTAAAAATATTCATTTTGACTATTGAAACTTTTGAAAGGACAGTGAAATTCATGCTAGACCATTTCTTGATATATGTCTCACCTGAATTCCAATACTTTATTATAGCTTTTGTGTGACAGTGTGCAACATTTTGTGAAAAAAAGATATACAGTCATATTTTAAATTAGGTTCGATTTGGAAACTGTGTAATTCTATAGTATATGTGGGTGACTAATTTTTCAATAGGAAAAATAAGACAGACTTACTAATATTTAATTTATAATTAGATGACAATTAATTATAGCGTTTATTGTCTTTGAATGACTATTAAAAGATATTGAATGTAAATGGCGACATCTTCAGCAAAAGCTGTCAAAAACATCTTTATATCAAAGATGACAGGAGATGAAATGTAAAATTTAGATGTGATATATAAGGAGAGAGGTTCAGAGTAGATGTTAGCTAAGGTAGAAGTAGACACCCTTGACTCAAACTATATTTAATAAAAAATTGATTTAGTAAAAAAGTTGGGTTGAGAGGCTTTTGTACAAAGAATTTTACATAACTGACACATTCTAGTGGAATGCCAAATCTAAGTGCAGTATCAAAATAGAAAGAATGGTTAACTCGGTCAAATGTCTTGGTTGCATACATAGTTATTGCGAACATTTGGCTATTTTGAACATTTGTATAGCTAAGGCTTGATCTTTAGTCTGGCAAGATTGTATTAAACCAAAATTAAATGATGAAATTATACCTAGAAATTTTTTTTTCGAATGGTTGGGTAAGGCAATAGTGTATAACTTTAGATAGACAGATAGAGAGAGAGAGAGAGAGAGAGAATTAAGTGCAATAGGATTGAGAATTGAGGGGTCTGTCAGGTGAGAATGTAGTCTTGGAACAAGAACAGTTTTGGACTGCTGTTGTATAAATTAAGACTGCAAAAAAATTTTTGGATAAATTGCCTTGGAATTTCTTACCCAAGTTTTGAGGAGAATTATCTGCTCCAAGCGGTAGATGCTCATTTAAAATATTCTCATCACCACTGTGTACACACGACAAAATTCCCAGCTTTATATAAAATGTTCATGTATTGGAATCCAGGAAAATTGGCGTACCAGTTTTGCATGTTTAAAACTATGAGAACCCTTTCCTTTAATTTTCATTGAATTCTGCAAAAAAATTGATACTATACCGTGACCTTATTTCACATTGCTTAGTGTCACAGTTCATCTCTGTGGTGCAGAGCATAATGTTGGTCACAGCCACGTGTCCCGGTAAATCTGTGAAGAGTGGTGTCAATAGTAAACACACGCACATATACACACCCCTTATATAGTTGTCAGGGTAGCCTAATTTGTACTACAATAAGCCATTACACACATTTTTGTGTACTCTGCTACATACCATGAGAAAAAGGCATCATATTTCTCAATGTGAGTGTTACAGATTACCCCATGACACTTTATTTGTTACAAATGTCATTGCCTGTATATCACAAGTTACATAAACACTGGTAAGGTAGCCATGAGTTGACATCTACAGTTGATGATGGCTGGCATAATACAACCAAGTAGGTTGTACATATTCAACAGCTGCCATGTAAATAGTCATATAAATTACAATATGGTAAGTGTGAGACATCCCCATGCCTTATTAAAGAGCAAACCTGAAATATATTTGGTCATTTATTTTTTTAGTTTGTTTACTGGGGTAGTACACTTGTTACAACAGACAATTTGCAGGCACAGACCAGGTAACTGGTCATGTTCTACCCAATTAGGGTGATGTATTTGCTAGCCAACCCTTAACAACAGTGCCTCATGTTCCTCTATACAGGGAGATACACCTGAACCATCAGTCCAGACAAAGGCATCAGCATTCCCTGCATGAGGAACCAGTGTCATTGTATGTGTCCATCCTTAATCAATACATCTTAAGTAGCTGGAATGCATCAGGCAGCATCATTTGCTGCTCCCATTCAATAAACACCCACAAAAATGTATATCACCACCAAAATGACCACCGATGTCCATGTGTATTTGTAACTGTTGCACTGCTTTATAGATGTCAAGGTACCAGAACTGAACTGTCACTAGGGTGTGGAAAAGCAACAGCACCTATGCAGGGGTTAGACAGAGCATTGACCTTGGCACTGTACTGTTTGGGACTGTATTGTAAAAAGTCAGCTAGTGAGTGAGATGTGCATTTCATGCCATCTGCATAACATGAATCGCATGTAGTACCATAAAAACACTTTTATAGTATGACAATGGGCCAGAGTCATGAGCAGCTAATTTCTGTCCTGCTGCTGTGTTCACATAGTGTATATCCACTATTCTGTATTTGTTAAATGGCTCTACACATCATGTAGAGCTGCCAAACAAACTTAAGCAGCAGAGTATGCTAATGAAAGCATAACTAGTCAAATTACATGCTAATTAACCAATCCAAGATGGCTGAGCCATTCAGGAAGCTATAAAGTAATTATGTAGACAGTGTAGCTCTTTGCCATGAACTCAAAAACCTAATAAAATATGGATCTATATTAGAACATCGATGTTTCAGAGCATCGAATGTTCTTATATCAAACCCTTTTCAACGAACATAGGGAAGCTGCAGAAAAACAAATTTTTTCCCAGTGAAAGAATTCAGTTGTCCATTTCTGTCTCTTCGCTATTTTCAGCACTGTGGTGGAACGTTACGGGTCGGGTTCAGGTAAGTGTGCGATTGTGTGGACATGAGGGTTAGGGTGGGGTAGGTGAGTTAGGGTTAGGGTGCGGGTAAGGTGAGTGTGCGATAGTGATGGACCTTAGGGTTAGGGTTTGGGTTAAGGTAAGTGGATAGTTAGTGGTGTATGTACAGTTTAGTGTAGGATTAATTAATGTAAGATTTTAGGTGTATGTGTGTGGATTGCTGTTTGTTTGGTGTGTTTGTGTTGTGTGTATGTGTTTTGGAACAGTACATTTTTTCCCTCGGAAAAAATTTGCTGTTATGAATGTTCGATGTTGTCAGCGTTCACTGACTTGGGTTCGATATTAAAACATTCGAAGTTCTGACACTTCAATGTTCTGATATAGACCCATGAAATACAGCCACCATCACACCTAGAAACAAAAAGCAGTGTTAGGGGCTGCTGCTGCTGTCTTACATGTGTATGTGCAACAGGCTCAAATCTGTGCTGCTGCTGCTGATGAGAGACCTTGTCCAAGGAGAAGAAGGGAGTTCAGACCCAATTTAACATATCATGGACTGCATGTATTGAAATATTAGAGTGATACAGGGTTTATAGGTAAAAAAACAGGAACTTTGCAACATCTGCCACCCCCAACTGAGATCAGTTGCAAATTGATGAGAACCTATACCAGTAGAAACTACGGTATGTGTAACATTATGGATATTAGCTACTGGTGCATTCCAGAGACCCACAGGGAATATACTAGGGGTGTCAAAGGCCTCAGCCTCCAGAATGTTGCACCAATGTCTTAATGCTGTGCTGAAACAGGCAGGGGAGTTCATCTATCTTACATGCACACCAGAAGAGAGAGGAAAAGAATGCAAGAATGTTATGCTTTAGCACTCTTCCCTGAAGTTCTGGGGGCCAAGGACTGCACACACGCATAGAAATAAAAGTACCACCTGGTGAACAGAGAAGGACGTACATAAACAGAAAGAGGTTTCACTCAATCAACTGCCAGGTTGTTTGTAATGCCTGATGGATCATCCTCAGTGTGTGTGCAGTCAACCCAGGCAGTTACCATGACTCACGCATATGGCACACCTCTCAGCTTTACACAAGGTTTGCTAGGGGTGATATTCCACAAGGCCATCTACTGGGAGATGACGGTCATACACTGGAACCATGGCTAATGACACCCATCAGAAATGCACACACACCCACAGAAGAAGGATACAATGAAGCCCATGCTCACACTAAAAACATCATAGAGAGTGGGTTTGGCATGCTGAAGTCACCTTGCTGCTGTCTAGACACATCAGGGGGTGCCCTGCAGTATAACCCAAGCACCTACAGAGAATGTTTCACAGTCTGTGCCATGTTGCACAATATCATGTTGAGGAAACATCTGCAACAGGAACAGCAAGGACTAGGACCACACATTCCTGGACCACAGGCAGGGACAGCACCTCGAGCACATACAGGCAAGGATTCTGATGTAGAACTTCTTGCTGCAGGGGGAACCAGCAGATGTAGAAGTGCACAATATGTCCCTGCCCTGGCTAACAGGTAAAGGATAGCACATGTACTCACCAGCTAAGAGGCAAAGGATAGCACACACTCACTACGTAACAGGCAAAGGATAGCACACACTCACTACATAACAGGCAAAGGAAAGCACACACTCTCTCACCACCTAAGAGGAGGATGGTTCAACCTGTTTCTAGCCATCCATACAGGAATGCTGGGGAAAATATGGAAGCATTTGGGTTGAAGTGATTGCACTGAATGAAAGCCAGGACAATCTATGTGAGCAGATACTTATGGGAGTACATCAGACAACAGCCTATGTAGAGCCACAGTTATGATAGTAAGAGTTTAGGCTAGGGATTGGGAAGTATGCATGACTTCATAGGATGGTCGCCTCCCTAAATCTCGACTCTCATATCCAAGGAGAATGACTGGGATGATAAGAGTATAAGGTAGGGGAAGCAAGGCAACTCTTTTTGTGGTATAATATAGAGGGCAGGGAAGAAGAAGAAGCCTGGTAGCAAAGGGGGTAGGACAGTGTGCTGAGGAAGACAGACACACACGCATGGAAGAGCAAAGAGAAACAGGGGTGGTTGTGCACACACTATGATGAAATGAGACAAAATTGTGATGGGGTACTGGATGATATACAGGACATTGGGCAGAATATAATGGAAGAAGCACTTGTGGATAGGGACAAGCGGCTTGGGAGGAGTGGTGTGCCATTTATCACCCTAAACCAGAAGAATACTACACTGATACATTACCTCCTGGCATGATTAAAGGGCACTTGCCTGTGCTTTCTGCTATTAACCTGGTGCACTTGGGCATTTTGAGGCAGTGTAGCAATTGCCTCATGTACAGTACACAGACAACCCTCTCCTCTTACCTCCCAACACTCAGACTTGTGAGCGATGCACTTATATCACCAAAGTGGAAGCTATGCACTCTCCAGCCAAGAACAGACTAGCTGGTCAAGAGGAGAAGGTCAACACCTGCACCACACTACATGAAACACATAGCCCTCCAGAACACCCACAATCAAAGCTCTCACATAAAAACACAAACCACACACCCACCTTTGTGGAGGCACTCAATAGAAATTTACCCAAACAGCAGAGACCTCCAAGACAGAAACACACTCGACCACAACAACACAGCACAGACCACAGGACACATAGCTCACCACCAGAGTGTGCCCCTCAACCTAAGCCCCTGAGGCTAAACACCTTGCCCAATACACTAATCATAGGTGACTCAATAGTGAGGCACACAGATGTCCCACTCACTAGGTTGAATAAGGAGAAGGTAACAGTCAGCTGTCTATCAGGTGTTGGAATCCGACACATAACACACACACTCAGGTAACTCCACAACAAGTACAAGTATGACTCTGTCATTGTCCATGTGGGTGTGAAATACCTGAGACACACCTTCCCAGACTGCATGAAAAGAGACATGGTGGAGCTCTCAGATTATGTGGCCCAGGCAGGTATGACACTAGCCTTGAGCAGTATCCTACCATCACCCAGAATGATACTGCAGTACAAACAAAAAATGATTGACTTCAACAATTGGCTAAGTTTCTGGTGTCATTCAAAGGGGATCCAGAATCTGTCTGCTTAGGATAACATGATTGACAGACCTCGATGCTTTGCCAGAGATGGCCTGCATCTGTCACCCCTGGGTTTCCGGGTACTGGCTAAGGCTCTTGCCACCCCTATAGTGCCTTTTATAGGTGGTGTTCCAAAGACCAAATTACCACCATAACAGCTATAAATAAATTCAATCTGAGGGTCATGCTGCTCAACGCTAGAAGTCTAAATCTCAAGATGCACTTGCTCGAAGCACTATTGAAAATGGAGAACATCAACATTTGTGCTGTAATCCAGACCTGGTTTAAAGTGTCAGAAAGCACCCCTGCACTACTAGGCTATAACTCATTCCACACCTTTTGGCCCCAAAACATGGACTGGAGCTGCAAAGGTGGTGGTGTCTCCATATTCATAAAGGATATGCACACCTCCAGACTAGTAGCCCAGCATAATGCATCTGAGATACTTCAGGTACAACTAGCATTGGGTAAGAGTGCGATCCAGGTCATAGCCTGCTATAGGTCCCCAACCATGCCCCTAGACTCTTACACCACATTCCTAAACACCCTGGAATCTATCAAGGTCCAACCCAACACTCTCATACTAGGAGACTTCAACTACCTCATCATCAACTGGGAAAACTACTCAAGCACCAATGCACTGGCCCAACGCTTCCTGGAATTCATCAATTCCAGTGCCCTGGACCAGCTCATTCTTAGCCCCACTAGAGGAAGCAACATCCTTAACCTGGTTATTACTAACATGTGCAACTGTTGCTCTACACCAATAGTCAATTCCTGCCTGGTTAAATCTGACCACAAACTAATCATCATGGAAATCCACATCTCACCCACATCCACCGCAAAGGTATCCACCATGAAAAACTTCCCCAAATCTGACTCTGGACTCCTAAAAACAGAAGTGGGTAACTTCACGGCACCTATGCCAATGGAAAATAGATGCATGACTGCCGAATCATACACCAATGCACTGTACAAATACATACATAAATGCATGGAACTAGCCAAACCCCACAGAACCAAGATGCTCTTCTCCAAAAAAAGGAAGCCAGTCTGGTGGTCCACTGCCATAATAAATTCTACAACAGAAGGAAAAAACTGTTGCAGAAAAAGGTGAAGTCCCAAAACTGGAAAAATTCCCTTATTAGCCTCAACAAAAAGTTGGGATCCTTCATCAAAACCTACAAAGCCAGCTATGAAGGCAGAATTGTGGCAGACACTAAAAACAACCACAAAGTCTTCTTTAGTTATACCAAGAATCTCCATGGCAATACTCAGATTTGCTCTGAGTTACTGTACAATGGTACCTCTTATACTGAGCCAACAGATATTGCCAACATACTGGCCGACAGATTCAATGCCATCTTTACCCATCCCCCCCAAAGGACCAATCTCAATATCGGAAGAATGCCAGGCACCCTGCATTACTGCAGCACAGGTTAAAGCTGCATTGTCTAAGGCCAAGAATACAGCTTCCATGGGACGCAACAATATCCCTGACTCTGTTCTACATGAATTACAATGTGAACTGGCATCACATCTGTGTGCTCTGTTCACTCATAGGCTCACCTCAGGCTTTGTCCCTAGCAAATGGCGTACTGCAACAGTCATCCATCTCCATAAAGAAGAAGTGACTACAGACCCTAGAAATTATCACCCCATTAGTCTGACAAGTCTGATATGTAAGGCTATGGAGTGCATCATCATGGACCTAATTAACAAGGATATAGGAAATCTCCAAACTCTAGATCCCACACACTTTGGTTTTGTTAAAGGTAGATCATGCCTGGTCAACCTGGTTGACTTCTTTGAGTCAGTCGCCAGAGCGGTGGATAAAGATAAGGCAGTTCATACAGCCTAACCCAATCTGGCCAAGGCCCTTGATACCATTCCTCACTCAGGAATTATTGATAAACTCACCAAACTAGGCAACAACCCCTCTATCATTGGGTTCCAAATTAGCTCTCAGCTAGAACACACAGTGTGAAAGTAACAGACTCCAAGTCAGACTGCCAACCAGTAACGAGTGGAGTCCCATAGGGCTTGGTCCTGAGTCCTCTCTTGTTTGGCATCTACTTCTCAGAAGTCCAGGCCAACATGGAGGGACTCTGGCTAACCAAATTCGCAGATGACTGCAAGCTGGGAGCCATTATTAACTCCTCAAGTGATGCAGACATCCTACAGAAAGGCTTCACTGAGACCAATGACTGGTGTGTAAACCATGGCCTTAACCTCACTGAGACCAATGACTGGTGTCGAAACCATGGCCTTAAGCTTAATGCCAAAAAATGCATTGTCATCCCATTTTGGAAAAACTCAGCTCCCACTAATTACCACATCAATGGGAGCCCACTGAACACTGAAGGCCTTATAAGAGATCTGGGGACACAGGTTGACAGCAACCTCTCCTTCAACCACCACATTGCCACTGTGGTCAGAAAGTCATTCTGTGTGGCACATCTCATTACCAAAGGTTTTGCATCCAGGAAGAAGGAGGTCATCATTTCTCTCTAGTGTTCCCTCATTAGACCAATCATAGAGTATAATGCCCCATTTAGCATGTACCTCACTAGACACCTGCAACAGCTGGAGAGACCACAAAGGTACCTCACGAAGAGGATCCTAGGCCTTAAACACATGTCCTACATGGACAGACACAAAAAAACTCCAGCTATTCTCTGTCTCATATCGTCTGCTAAGAGGCGATCTCTGCTTGACTTACAAAGCCATGTCTGACCCAGCTATGTTAGAAGTGCTACATCTAAAGAAATCCCAATCCCTCCGCACCACACACTCCAGAGATTTCAACCTCATTGCCACAATCAACTGAACTTTTTATTGTTCAGAAAATGTGTGCTGATGCAATATATATTGTTCTATTAACTTTTAATTGAATTAGAATAATATTTAAAACATGTCTCTGTTTCTGGCCATTTATTCCCCCATAATTGTTATCTTTGTCCAGCATTCTTGAGCAAAGAAGTTGAGAGGCATGGCAGTAACAGAAGATGCCATTCTGTTGAATCTCTTCCATAAAGTATATGTCTTTCAAGAAGAGCAAAATGGTTGACTGCCAGTATTGCCTACCATGTGATTTCTGAACGGTGGGTAGTAAAAAATGTAGCTGTAAAGTAGCATGACGTGTGTACTTGCACATCTTTCCTGCATGAGCTGGTGGTCACAAACTGTCAGAGGCCAGTATAAACAGCAAGCTGTCCGTTAGGTCAGAGATGCATAACAGCAAAATAAAGTGATTCATATAATCTGACCTAATCAATGTATGCATCACAGAAATAGGTATGACATTAGATTGTTTTACAGACACACCATCATTTTATATGTTAGGTTATGCAGATTTGGGCAGCTATGTAAAAATCTAGGCAACATCATTACTGGGAATGGCAGCACTATATTGTCCTTTAGGTTGCTCTAAGGAGATACACAGTATTCTGAAAGTGCATGGTGAGCTGCTTTGTCTTTGTCTCAAAGGTTGTGCACCCCTGTACTGGAAATCACATTACAAAAGGCCAGATAGGTGATTATGTGTGTCTGCATATGTATATTGTATACAGATTGTACTGGCAGCAAGATGGTGTGGGTATACATAGGAATATCTGGTGTACAGTGTGGCTTGAACATGCATTGACTAGCATAGACTGAGTTTAACACTACATGTGTCATATTTATTCTGTGCGGTGCCTCACTGTCACTGTACTCATTGGAACCCATAGATCTGGACTAGACATTGGCATTTCACCTAAACTAGTGTATTGTATCCATTGCTGTTTGAGGGATGGTTGTATGGCTGCTGGTTCGTGCTGTTCCATCACTCTGTCATCAGATGATGGTGCCGATGCACCTTTCCATGCTGCCTATGTGTGCTTGGTCTGCTCTTGACAGTATCCTGGGGCTTCCAGCCAGTCTCATCACCAACCTATTATATAGTATGCTGTAAGCTAAGAACATCTGTCAGACTGTAGCAGGATCATATTGAAATGCTACTATAGACATATTGATAGGTTCATAAGTAAATGCTAGGTAATTGGTTTACAGACAGTTACATCCTAGCCAAAAACAGACAGTGACCAAAGATCAGAATCAATCCCAGTACCTTGTGACTGTGAGGCAGAGACCTTAATCATTAAGGCAACCCTTACCAAGGCATGACAAACAGACTTAGAGCAGGGTGAACACTTGCTATACAATAGTATGGGTTTGTACATGTGTGATGAAACAACAAATCTGTTCACCCAGAGCAGACAGATATGACCAAATCAAAAACAAAAGGACTGGAACCAGACTGAATACTAGGAGTCAGCTGATAGCATACCAACCACTTTATTTCACACTTTTGTCCTAAGACATCTTCAGAATACACTGTGTAACAAACAGATAGCTTAAATACATATCATCAACCAATCATATCTAAACATCAAGCGAAAAGAATGAAGAGACCTCACCAAAGGTCTGACTGCCAAGCACCAAAATCCAAAATGTAAAAAGAATAAAACTGCAGCAGACCACCACTAAAAAACACAGTTTAATGGCACTATGAAACATATAAAAAACAATAAATGTACTATAAAGATGAGCGCTTTTGGGCTCCTGCTCTTCATCAGAAAAAATAATGCTTCTAATACATATATATTTAAATAAATGGCAGCCAACCAAGATTCAGTATTGCACCCACATATTTTTAAGGGTGAGCCTCATTGGGACAACCTCAGTGAGTCCCGGATACCTATGAGCCAAAAGCTCTACTATCCATCTAGTTTCCTCACGTTCAGTAATGTTCTTAATATCCCCTCCCCTAGCACTTATTGTCACATTACATATTGCTCTGAACATGAAATAATGTCCTTCATTGCTGGATATATGCCTATACAGTGCATTACGCTCATTCTTATTCCTTATGGTCAATAAGTGATGAAGAATTCTGACCTTGAAAATACAATTGGTTTTGTCCACATAAAAACTTAAACAAACTTGACACTCTGTTAAATAAACAATATTCATGGTTAGGTAATTGGCCCTACCCCAAACTGATAAAATTTACCTGTTATGGGATGATGAAACTCCACTTCTTTGTTTATGTGACTGCAAGCTTTACATGAACCACAAGATCTAGTCCCTTGTTTGTGTATCACCTGTTTTTGCTCTCCCTTCCCTTCATGGCTCAGAATCTCCTTTAAGTTCTTATTCCTTCTGAAGCCAAACTTCGGTCAATCTCCCACTATTCCTCTCAATTTGTCATCAGTCATTAATATTCCCCAAATGTTCCTAATTATATCTCATATCCCATGTATGTTACTGCTATGGGTCAGCATAATCCTAACCTCCTGATCTCTTACCTCCTTCCTGCTCCTAGAACTGCCATCTCTGTTGTTACTCTTTAACCACGGGCACATCCTTTCCTTCCTATACTCCATCTTTGAACATGTCACATTATGTATTAGTCCCTCATTGTAACCCCTTGCCAGAAAAAATCCTTCCAAATGACTAACTTCCTTGTCAAAGTCCTGTTCCTCTGTACAAATCCCGGACACCCTTCCTAGCTGTTCCGTAATGATATTCTTAAATGTAAATCTCGGATGCATGCTATGATATGCTAGTGTCATGTTTTTTCAACATTCCTTCCTATACAATGTAGTTTTAAAGCCTTCTTCATCTTGTGTTATTCTAACATCTAAAAAATCTATTATAGTCCTTGAGAAGTGTAGTGGTCAATTCCAGATAATTTATAAAATCTCTTAACTCTCTCTCATCCCCCTTCCACAATATAAAAATGTTGTCCACAAAATGCCTGTATAGGCAAATTTTGACACTACAAGTGTTCTGTGTCCCTAACACCAATTGTCTCTCCCAATTTTCAGGAGACCATACCTCCTTCAGAACAGGGAATATATAGTCTTGGTATATAATGTTTTTTATAAATCATTTGATAAGCATGGAGCATCCGTTTTGTTTTCCTGTCCAACAGATACAACACTTTTTGAGGCCAGTCAATCAGTCCAAAACTTAATTTAGGACAGGAAGATCAAATTGGTTTATAGCTTGGACTTTGTTCCTAGATGTCAGCACTGTTTTCAGCACTAATTTTAGTCTTCTAAAATATTTGCATTTGTTCATGTTTTATTGTTGATCCTTCATCAATTCAGAAATATTTATACACTCTTTCTTGCTCAAGTTATTTTATATCACAGTCCCGTTCCAGGCTGATGTTTTCTTGGTGCTGCAGCTTTCCTGCTTTAAAGGCTGCTTTTGCACATTTATCTAGACCAATTGACATTCTTATATCATCATCTGAAAAAGTTTTGAATCATCCACATAAAGAAGATGACCTAATATGTTAAGTAGGCAGACAGGTTAATAGGTTAAGGGCAAAACTAAAGAGCAACAGTGACAAAGGGTCACCCTGGAATATCTCCATTTGAATATTTATACTTGGCATAATAACTTGTCCTTTATCATGGCTTAATTGCAGAGTGTTTTGCCATTGTTTCATGGTCGCTGTAATGTAATCTTATACATTTTTAAGCACTTATTTATCTATGAATGTGGAATACTGTCAAATGCTTTTTTATATCTTTCCATATGCATTTTTACTTTCATAATGCTGAGACAAAAAGGCCGGCAACCCCATAATGCTGACATCATCCCGGAACACTGACTTTCCACTCCAGTTAAGTAATCACTTGGTCACCACATTGAAGATTGCCCCTTACCCCCACAGCAGTGTGATCTTAGAACTGGTATATTTAGTTGGGGGGGTGGGAGTGCACCCCCCCCCCACATAGAGGGGGTGTGGGGAGCAAAACCACCCACTTCGGTTGTAATTTATTTTTTGGTTGGCCAAGCAGTTACGTACCTGGAGTGAAAAGTCTGTGTTCTGGGACGTCAGTGATATGGGGTTGTAGGACTTTTTGCCTCAGCATTATGAAAGTCAGGTAAGTGGGATTTTGGTCTTGTGAAGTAGCCCTATATATATATATATATATATATATATATATATATATATATATATATATATAGATATATATGTATGTATATATATATATATATATATATATATATATATATACATTGTATTACTTTGCATCACATGCATGAACTTGCATGTTCTTTCTTTTTGCATTCCATATATATTTTGTATGTGAATACATCATTCATTCTCATTAAGTGAGGAGTAAAATAAATAAATATGCCTGCAGAGAAGAGCTGTGTGCCAAATATGTGACTCAAGTAAACTGCCTTAGCACTGGACATATTGGTGATGATTATGTATACTTTGCACAGAAACTTATTCATTCATGAAAAGATAATCCTTCATGCTCACAAACCTTTGTGACTGTGGGCTAAATGGAGCCTCGGCTGGTTTCAGAAGAAACCCTGCTACCAGAGCAAAAAGAGATATACACCTTGGTCTCTAAAAGTATGGGAAGGTTGCAAATTCCTATAGGCTCAGTGTGTAGATGACACACATCAGTCAAGCTCATTCAGTGTCCTGATCTACTCTTAAGTGATCAAATATGTCTTAATCAGTGAAACCATGGCATGTCACCTGCTGATGCTAAAGTTTCCATTAGTGCCAAATGCCATGTAGAGACTCCTGACAAAAATAGTTACACTAAAACTTACAAGCATTCATACAATTTTTGGTGCACTTTACCATTTTATACAGGTGTATATTAGTGCACAGTTTCCCTGTAGTATGGCTATGAATTGTGATTATATTCACCTCCTATGCATTTTTAGGATTAGGACTTCAGTTTTCCAACCAGTTTCATTTGCATGTCATTATGTAGACATTTGCATACATCTTCTGATGAATATTTGAGGTCACTGCACTATAGCACAACAAAGAGCACAATGACCAATTCCAGTGCCAATGTGTGCTGTGTGCTACACAACATGTTTATGAGTCCTGTCCTTCTTCTTCTTTTTATAAAGATCATGTTGCACACTCAAAAAATAAAAGGCATCATCCAGGTTCCCTTTTCATTTTTTGAACTTCATTGCTGGTACTGCGGAGTGATGCTTTTTTTTCCCAATAACGTGCTTTTAATCAAAAACATAGAGTACACAACTCAAAGGACCCCTTCTGCCCTTTCTGTTGTGCATGCAAGAAGTAAACCTACTTACTCCCTATCCTCTGTGCATGCAAGAAGTGATCTTTGCTAATTTGTTGGCATTAACTTCTGGTCAGGTGCCAACATTTGAAGGGAACATTCACTGACTGTAACTAACCCAATTTTTTTCACAATCTATCAATTGTCTCCTCAGTTTGGAACACTAACCTTGTACCCTTCTTCATTTAATTCCTCAAATTACCGTATCCTGATATTCATTCCAAGTTTCCTGCACAGTAACTCCGCAAGGTAGATCCTACCCTTCATCCAAGCTTGTAACCAGATACATGTTAAAAAATGTTCATACACAGCCTGATGTTTTCACTGCATCATTATTTCTGCAGTTAGCCAGTGATCACAATGGAATCCCCATGAAGAAAATGGTCAAAAAATAGTTAAAAAGTGCAGATAATGGAAGTATCCTTGCAGGACCCCTTTCCAAACATTTTCTCCAGCATCACAACTACCTAGAGTTTGTGTCATCAGATCTTTGTGATGAAGCAAACTTAAGAAATACAGGTTGTGCATGTCATAAGCCTGGGAAGATCAAACTGTTTTTTTTTTCTTTGACTCTCTCTCTCTCTCTCTCTGTATATATATATATATATATATAAATATATATATATATATATATATATATATATATATATATATATATATATATATATATATATATATATATATATATATATATATATATATATATGTGTGTATGTATGTATTAAATATTATGAAGGTAAGAACTTATTCTTATCCTGGAATACAACTGGAAACAATGAAGAACAACAGCATTAAATCTATTTCACACAACGCTTGAACTTTCACTACAACATACTTTCCATGCAAACCATTGCTTTTTTCTTATTGCAGTTACTATTACTATATGATGTCACTATTCATTTCTTTTACTTTTATCATTTGACTGACAGTTTATCTTATATAGCCCCATTTTCTCAGTTAATTTTTTTAGCTGTTCATCTTGTTTCTGTCATCTTGCATACATTTACAGGTATAAAAAGATAATCAACCAGATCACATGATAGCACGTTTTGGATTCAGTAAGTGGCTCTACATAGTGTGTAGAGCCGCGCAAAGAAGGAATAAACCATGGTATGCTAATTACAACATAAGCAGCTGAACTGTATGCTAATCAACCAATCCAAGATGGAGGAGGTATTCAACAAGCTATAAAGCAGACATGTAGACTCAGTGCTGGTTTTCCTTGCAAATTCAAAAACCTAGTGGTATACATCCATTGAAAAGAGTCTACATAGAAACAATGTTAGGAGCTGCTGTTGCTTTAATTCAGACTCAACATAGGCACTGGGCATTAGCCAGAGGTAAGGCGTGAACCTTGCACCTTGTATATGACAGGCAAAGACCTTAACCATTATGCCATCTGTGCCCCATGCGTATGTGCAACAGGCTGAAGTCTATGCTGCTGCTGCTGCTAATAGACTAAGGCCAAGAAGGAGAAGCGTTATCAGACCCCATTTTAACTTATCACAATTTGTATGATGTGGAAATTGTAGAGAGCTGCAGGGTGGATAGAGACACACTACAGGAATTCTGCAGCCTCTGTCATCCTCAACTCAGACCCAGGGCCAACCAAGGGGAACCCATACCAGTGGAGACAAAGGTATGTGTAGCACTTAGAATTTTAGCTACAGGAACATTTCAGAGACCAACAAGGGGCATGCTGGGGGTGTCACAGTCATCAGCATTCAGGATCCATCAATTCCTGAATGCTATGCTCCAGCATACCAGTGACCACATACATTTTCCCCCTACTCCTAAGGACAGGGCCACAAATATGCAGGAGTTCAACAATGTAGCACACTACCCTGAAGAACTGGAAGAACTGGGTGCCATAGATTGTACACATACAGAAATTAAGGCACCACATTTGGAACAGGGAAGGCTCTATATAAATAGGAAGTGCTTCCACTCTATTAAATGCCAAGTCATGTGTAACGCCAAGGGAATCATCTTGAACGTGTGTGCTGGAACCGTGGCTGATGATGCCCATCAGAAATGCACACACACGCACACACACACACACACACACACACACACACACACACACACACACACACACACACACACTGAAGAACACCATAATGAGGCACACATTGAAACCAGATATGTCACAGAGTCTGTGTTTGGGCTGCTGAAGTTGTGGTTATGGTCCCAAGATACATCTGGGGGGAGTCCTACATACAGTTCATGTACATATACTGAAATATTCACCATCTGTGCCATGATACCCAACATCATCCTGAGAAATTAGCAGGATCAACAAGGGGAAGGGGCATACATCCCACCACCAATGGCAAGTTCAGCACAGCTGCAAACAGGTGAGGATTCAGAGGGGGAATCACCAGCTTCTATGGGTGTAGGTAGATGCAGGCATGCTCAATATGCTGTTAAATTAGCTAATAGGCAATGCATAGCACACTCACTCACCACCTAAGGGGCTAAAACCTTCATCCTATGCACATACATATAGTAACATTGATACCAGGTAACACTCACAACCTTTACCTACCCATATAATGGCTGTGTACTGCTAGCATCTGACAGAGACAGCCCTGAACTAAAACTGTTACATCTGCTGGATTTACAAGGTAGGTGCTGAACATGGAGTTTATTGTGTAATAATATGAATGAATGGGATATCCTCGCATGTTGTTGATTGATAATGTAAGCAAGTAAAAGGTGGGTGACTTTAACATGTGACAGCAAAGACTTATGTAACTGTATGTGTCCTGTATCAAGTAGTAAGCCTCAAGCATCAAAGATTCACAAAGTCATAGCTCTTAAAAGTTCTGTTGGTTGCTGAATGTCCTCAGTTCAGCATCATACTTTTGGACTGGAAAATCATTCAAGAGATAAGTTAGAAATTAATAAGACACATTTCAGTTTCAGACTTCACAACCCTCACAAGATCCTTAAGAATACTGATGCAAAAAATGTTTGATTCTATCAACTGTCTAATTTTCTAAGACCAAAATATGTCAAAGTTACAATTAGCAAAACAGCATCACAAATACAGATATACGAAGCACTAAGTCAGCTATGCACCCTGAGTATCAGGCACAAATGTTATGTATTCCTGAATCCAAAATATAGAAAACAAGATTATGGCACAGTTATCATCACTTTCACAGGGTGTTTGTGTGTGTGTGTGTGTGTGTGTGTGTGTGTGTGTGTGTGTGTGTGTGTGTGAAGGAAGCCTTGGTTGACACAAAAGTTTGGTGAATGTGAGTCAGAAAGAGAAGCAGGCAGACATTTGGATAAAGTAACAAATAGCCAGTGAGACAAAATGAACTTGAACCTTCACAGCTGAACCATGTAACTGTTGTGTATGTGTCTGTATGGGTCCTCCAGGTGAAATTGGTGTGTGAGTGTCTGCATGAACTCAACCAAGCTCTGTGCTAGATCTACATCTTTGTATGTCAGACAGGTGTGAGCCATGCATGGCAGAGTTGGCAGTTCATCACTGTCATACTCAAACATAAGAACTGGCTCTGCCAGGAGTTGCACTGGCACATCCATGTCCATGTCCATGGTCAGATGCACTGCTGCTATCTGAACATGACTGATGTCTGCTGGATGAGCTCCCATCACGATGACACTCAGGACATGACCCATGGACTGGCATGTCTGGATGTGGACACCTCAACCACTGATGGAGCAGTGAAAGTAGTGCTACTATGGGAGCGAGATCGGTCATGGCCATGTCAGCTAACAGTAGATGATGTGGCTGACCTACCAACAAGGATGCCAACCCCCTCACATCAGACATTCCATCACAGACACCAATTCCAACTTGTCATTCATCCAATCCATTGAGTTGGCAACTTGATGGAGCAGATGCATGTCAGCTTGTGCCATATCTACACCCCTAAGCATTTCTCTGGAGGACCTATGGGAATGTGCCTGTGCCTCCATAATGGCCCAAAACATAGTTCAAGTGGCATGGAAAGACACAGCTGGATCAGGTGGAGGATGGACAGCATGTCTCCTCCGAGCACCTCTAACAACCCTCCTGTATGGCACCTCACCCACACTTTGGCTATGGCCAGAGTCAACAAGCACTGAAGCTACAGTAACCACACTTACCTATCAAGTGTTTCACCCTCCGCCTGTCCAATATCTGAGGGCTCACTGGAATGGTTTGGAGTGAATCTACTAGCTTTGTCCGATGGAATTACAGGGGATGGCTAAATGTCATCCTCAGTGCCAGATTCAACTTTTACACCCCTCAACTGTGCCTCTTTTTGTCCACCATCACCATCAGAGTCTGCTGATACCCTGACATCAGGTGGTAAGAGTCTTATACTTCCACTGTCAGGATCACCTGTGATAATAGTCAACAAACACACTAAAGAAATTAATAGCTACCCTATACTATAGTCAAATATATGCTAACAGACTAATAGTAGTGCCACTACTACAGATAGAAAAGCAATTCACACAACAGTCCTGACACCCACATCTCATATAGGGCTAAAATATACAAATTCTTTGAACTGCTAATCACTACTGACAAAAAAGATATTTAACTTACCATGTGCAGTTGATGCTATGCTTCCCATGGATGATAGTCCTGGAAGAAGTTAAGCAAAAGGCAAGGACAACATAATCACACTTAACAGTAACACAGGGGGCTAAAACATTTTTCCTTTTATATGTCCATTAATGATACTTTTAACAAGAACTTGGATGACAAGTCCAACCTAAGCCCATGTGTAAATCAATCAGAATGTGTTGTTAACTCTAGCAGTCTACAACTCCCCCCAAGCAAATTTATTGTTAAACAAAATGTGCTTATTGCTATCAATATGTTACTGTATAAGAGTATTTAACAATTGAGATACATAAGCCTGCCTGGAAGCTCTTCCTGGGACATACTTGTTCTCCCTGAAAGAGTAGCACCAGTGTCAAGGAAATGCTATTCTGTACTTTCATGGGAGCTGTCTGGATCCCTGATAGTGGACAGGAGCTCTTCGTTTGCTGTTAGTGGTGGCTCTGCAGCAGGCCTCCTTGATACCCATCTGATCATAGGCCACTGCAGCTGCTCTCATCCATGCAGATGAAATCATGTCAGTGGCCCTATGGTGCATTTGATCATATGTCCCGGTGTGGAAATCTACTGTATTCACATCAGCAACTATCCACTGGCAAATTTGAATTCTGCCTGACGTATCCCATGCCCCCCCCCCCCAAGCAGAAATGCACAATGTCACCTAAAAGCTTTCACAGTGACCTAATTCTCAGGGTCACTGAAGGGTGGTTTTCAGGGATTGGGATGCCTGGGTGATGTAATCCTAGGTGACCTAAAACACAACTGAAGGATAATACACATAAGTATCACTTAACTAAAAGTCCTGTTTCTAGATAACACATAAAAGGTAGCATTTCACTATTACCCACTAGAGAAACATAAAGCAGTCAAGATATTGAAATATAAAAAAAGGAATTGTATGGTTGTAACATATTGCATTCATACACAAAGCAATGTTAAGTGCAAAACAAGGAGAGTAACAATAGCAACGTATCCTTGTTTGTGCCAAAACAGAAATCCATCTTTGCTCCTCACCCCAACAGAACAGGCAAATGGCACATTTTAACAAACCATCAGTGAAATGCTAAAAGTTGTATCAAATGAGCTGTCTGTAAAGCATGCCTTTAGCTTTATCACTGAACATTCCATTTTAAGTTATTGCTAATCATATGTACCTGTGGCCAGCACTCCCCTAGACATGTGTATGGTCCATCCTAGAAGGCTAACACCACTGCACTGTGTCATTAAGAATATAGGAATTTTACCATTTTTGAGAAATAACAACAGAAGACTATACATAGAAAAGCAGTTATAACATTCACAGTTAATAAGACTGTGCATTTGAGAAAGTGAAATGCCCTGACAAACATGCCCATGCCATCAGTACACTTCTAAGAAATGCATATAGATAAAAGTAGCGTTTGCTAATACAAATATATATTTTAACAGATTTTTCTTAATGACATTTCAATATATATATATATGTGTGTGTGTGTGTGTGTGTGTGTGTGTGTGTGTGTGTGTGTGTGTGTGTGTGTGTGTGTGTAAACAAGAATCCTCACCTTCAGGTTCCCTAGCTATATGGTTGCCTTTTTATGTTTAGACTCAAGGCTGTGAGCATGGTGAAGATGCAAATAAAGTGTGAATTAATTAGACTTGCTGAATCTCAATTACTTGGCTCCGTGTACCTGATGTAAACATAGTACAGGCACTCCCTCAGTGTTAGTTACTAATGGATTCCAACTGAGAAGGATTACTTGTAGGCAGAAGGAAAACACAACAGCAATTCAGACTGCCCTGCTTCCAGTGGGTGTGTCAGCCAGCTTAGATTTACAAAGTGTAGAAATAATTGTATCAAGGTTTTAAATGTAGGTAAGCAGCATACATTTCACAGGTTCTGTTCAGTAACATCTAACCTCTCCTTCATTTCTTGACAACTGCATATTATTGCCATTTAATATCCTCACACATTTTAAGGACAAGGATACAGAACACCTACGGTCTGCATGCCTCAGATTACTGCTCATATAAGACACGAATGAGCAGCAAATACAGAGAGATAATACAGAGCTGCATTTTTGCAAGCAATAGTCATACATGGTTGTGTGATCACTTAGTGCACATCATTTGAAATTAATGCATGTACAAATATCTATCATATTTTTTTTAGTACTGTGGATGATGTTGCAGTTGGTTGTATGCAGAATGATTTCATCTCTCTGCTGCAATGCCGTTTGTGTGGTAAAGAGGGATAAGACACCCTTACTCTGTTCTGAAGGTTCATTGGAGTGAGAGTTCCAAATCAGACCTGTGTAAAGATATTTTATGTGTAGCAACAAAAATGTGTAGTGTTTATTTCATAAACTGCTTTTCTTCATTTCAACTAATTTTCCCTTTTTATTTATTTTTTTATGTCAGATGAGTGGCTTAGTACAAACAAGGGAAGTGGAGAAACACAGTGAATGGCAGGTTTAGCTGGGCTTATCTTGTTTGTACGATGCTTAGCAGTGGCTCACACAGGAAGTAGAGAGAACACCTGCAGACTGGGCATGGATAGTGTAAAGGTCAAAAAGGATACATTGTTGCAATTGTTGCTTTCCATCATGCAATTCCACTAAGTAGTGTTGCTCTGAGGTTAGCAAGGTTCCCCAACACCTACAGCCATTGAGATAAAGAACGCACCTTCCCCTTAAAGTTGGTCAGCCACAAAAAACCAATAGTAGTAAGGAAGAAGTAGACCAACACCACGATTGATGCAAAAACTTTAATTCATATAAAAAAATCCAGGATGTGAGCGCTTTCGCGTGCTACCAAGTGCACGCTTCTTCAGACAAGTTTAAAACACTCTAAAAAACTACTGACTTATATATCATTCAACCATATCCTTTAATTGGTTAATTGATCCTAAATGAATCAATTAGGATCTTAAAGTCAGGATACTCCTTAAAGGTAAAAAATATAAAAAATATATTCCTTACTGCTACAGCACGTCTGCCTAGATCAAAACAAAACAGACCAAGATGTGCTGGTATATATATATACAATTGACATACATTCATAGTAAAAACACTTGCTTAGCACATAAAATTTGCATTTTGTTTTTCATTTCCTGATATTATTTAGTAAAAGAACTACCATGAATGGTAAAATTTCATCTCAAACAAATGTAAGAATTACCTTAAAAAATATATTATACAAATAACCAATGTTGCATATGGTGTACATTTCATACATACTTATAGTAACTAAATAATCTCAATATACTATCCACGTCTTTACAAAGTCTATAGACCAATCCACCTTCTTGTTTTTTACACTCACAATTAAACCACAATAATATTTCATTACATTAAATAATATATCTGTGTATACTCATCTAGAAAGAATTGTTGTTGAACATAAACATTTGAATATGGAAAAATAAGTTAATACAGAAATACTAAAATATGACATATAAAAATGTAGTATAACTATATATCTATAAATCAAGAAATTGTACATGATAACCAACAGTACAAAGTGTTATATAATATATAGACAAGTAGTAGTAAATATAATAAAACAGAATAAAGATGTAAAATGAAATGAATATAATTACTGCTCTGTTAGGAGCAGTAATATTAGGTAGAGACTTGTATGCTATAGACATATCGTAGTATGCAATTTAATGTCTCATCCTATTACTGATATTCTTTTCAAGAAAAATTCATGTTCTATACAGGCCTATATATTCTATAAAAACTCATTAAGGAACTTTTTAAGTATTTAAGAATTTAAGAAATACTAAAAATAAATAAAGTTGTAGTGATTCCTAAAAAGGGAGACATATGAAATAACTAAAAAGTGCAATGACTAATAAAATTTATATCAAAATGTGTATTGAAAAAACAACCACATACTTAAAAACTGTATTTAATAACTTATTAGAGAATATTACATTCTCGCCCATAATCACTAGATCATGTCTATGGTTTGTGAGTGTGATATCACCTACCGAATGGTCAAAAAGAAGTGTGTATAGTATAGGATAAACATACATCTTAAATTAAAACAACTTTATATAACTAAATGAGATGTGAATAAAATGAAATAAAAAATAAAAATGAAAATATATATAAGTAAAAAAGCATATGAAATATAATATACATCCAACTATTTATATAGCCATACCAAATGCACAGGCGCTCCTGATAGAATATATATGTATATGTTGCAGGATACTTATGAATAATATTTCCTTTTCTTTAGCTGTGATCTGATACTAACATAGCTATTGAGGCCAGGGTATTTATGTGCTCTAGTTCTGAATATCCAGTTCAGCTCCAAACTCTCTAAATCATTGAAGTTATCGCCTTTTCTTAAATTAGGTGTCCTTTTTTGTAAAACTCTAAAGACAAAGGTGTGGTCCGGATATTCAGAAACATGTTTAAACAATGCATTCTTTTGATCCTGCTTTTTTATTGCATATAGGTGCTCTTGTATCCTATCCCTGAGCCTCCTTGTTGTCATGCCCACATAAAAAACAGGGCAGGACATACAAGTAGCTAAATAGACAACATTTGTATCATTGCAGCTCGCTGTACAATTTATTATAATCTCCTTTAACAATTCGGGGCTAGAGAATTTCTTATCAGTCGATACCCATTTACAGAATGTACATCCTCCACAAGGAATAGTGCCTCTAGTGGTACTACTAATGGTATTGTCAAAAAACCTCTCATTACATAAAATTCTTTTCAGATTTAACATATTCTTAAATGTAAATGATGCTCTACTTCCTACTAGATTCCTTATTTCATCACTAGCTGTCAAAATCGACCAATTTTTGCTAATTATATCAGTGATATACTTATTATCACTTGTGTAGCTTATAATACATCTTACTTGCTTTTGTTCTGTGGATTTGTGATGTCCATGACCATAATGATAGTGATGCATTACCCTAGGTTTAAGCTGTTGATCATTGATAAATCTTTCTTTTACATATGCTATATTTGCCTGTTTGTACCCTCTGTCTAGGAGGAGACATTCAAGTTTATCAAATTCAATATTACGTTCCTCTTTGTCTTGACAGATCCTATTTATCCTACTAAACTGTCCTTTAATTATATTTGAAAAAATAAACCTAGGATGCATGCTATCATGTGCTAATAATGTGTTCTTCCAGCAGTCTTTTCGATGAAGGGATGTGACTACCCTACCTGCCTTTGATTTTGTGATATTTAGGTCTAGAAAGTTAACATTGGAATATGAGTATTCTAAAGAAAATCTCAAAAAATCTGTAGTCCTTTCTAGATCTGTAATGAAAGCTTTAAGTTGTTCTGGTGTCCCATCCCAAATCATCAGTATATCATCTACAAATCTATAGTATGCTATTACTTTATTAAATTCTGTGTGTGGAAACAAACTGGTAGTCTCCCACTCATATACCACCAAATTAGCATATGAATTGGCGCAGGGGGTGCCCATGGCTACCCCCCACTGTTGTAGAAAAAATGCGTTGTTAAACATCATGACATTTCTTGTAAGTACTAATTCTAGTAGAGCATTAAGTAGAATTTGTTCACTGTTATTATAGAGGCCAAAAACATTCAATAGATGTCTTATGGCTTCCAAGCCATATGCATTGGGTATCACCGTAAAAAGACTCTTAACATCTAATGTGACTAATAGATGTTTCTCCAGAATCTTACCCTGTATGCTATTAAGGTGATCAATCAATTGATAGGAATCTTTCAAAATAGTATTGATTTTGTTTACTATGGGTTTTAGCTTATTTTCAACAAATATGGACATATTCTCTGTAACCCACTGATGTCCTGCAACAATAGGACGAAGGGGTGGTGGTGTTATCCCCTTATGCATCTTGGGGAGCCCCTTGATGCTTGGTATGAGCGGGTGTTCAATTAATAAAAATAAATAAAAGTCATAACTAATTTGCCTATTTACCATCATGTCATACAAATCATGGTGCACTTCATATACCAATTTATCAACTGTCTTCCTATCTATTTCTCTGTAGGTAGAGTCATCTTTTAGAAGTGTAATCATGTATTTAATGTAATCAGTTGTGTTAAGAACAACAATACCCCCTCCCTTATCTGCTGGTCTAATGGTTACTTCTTGATCTTTCAACAAAGCATTCATTGCTAGTCTTTCATCCTTAGAGATGTTATGAAAAAGCATTTTAGAGCCTTGCTCAAGACTATCATAGTGTTTATATAGGTCATTTTCACAAGCCTTAAGAAAGCATTCAACATAAGGATGTAGAACAGGTGAGAAGGTACTCTTCTTTCTGTAGCATTCAAATGCACCCACCCCCTCACTTAAAGCATCATTATTCATATTAGATGGTTTATGAAACAAAGCTAACGCTATATTACGGGTGAAAAAACGTAATTCAGTTAACAAAACAGATACATCACTGATTTGAGCAGGAATAAAGCTCAATCCTCTATTTAATACCTGATAGTCCATATTGGTTAGCGTTCTGTCTGATAAATTAAACACTAAATCCTTTAATCTTTTCGTCGTCCCCTTTTGTTCGTTGATTCCCCTGATGTATGCCTCTTCCGCCTCCCATGACTCGTCGACCTCCCTCTCGATTCTCTCCGCTGGCGTACAGGTAGGGGTAAAAAAGAATCTAGGTTAGACTGTTGTAATTTAGGTTTGGCTCCCGGCTCACGTACGTGTGTCAGCGCTTGTTGATTGGGTGGAGGAGTGCTGTCATCAATAGATGCACATGAGCTACTCATCACGCTGGCCGTTGTGACTTCACCGGAGTTTACTAGGTCTTTTAAAGAAACAGATGCAATAGTTTCAGCTGGACCTCTCGTCTCTCTTTCAATATCATTAGTTTGTTGCCGTCCTTCCCTCTGGTTATAGCGTGGCCATAGGAACACTTGGCCGTTGGAGAAATCATGGACATCCCGCTGCAGTTTGCGTGATTTAACAATTTGCAGGCGTTCCCCATAGGCACTGACCTGATTGATGAGGCTGTCTATTTTGTTCATAAACATTTCGCCTTTAAATCTTTTGCATATGTCTTTATATAGTGACTCCGTTTTTGTTGTTAGTTCAGCCTCAATAGGTTGAAAGTAGTCAATAATGAGTTGTATATATTTATAGCCTAGTTCTATATTTAACTTTTGCCAGTTCTTGAGTAATATGGGATGGCTATTTCCGTACGAGGGCATGCATAGTACCCTCATTCCCCTGGGTACTACTTTATGATAAAGACATGCCTCTAAGTGCCGGCGTTGCCATATAAGTCTAAATTGTTTATACAAGTCATTCTCTAGCTCTTTATAGAGCGGATTAAAGTCATTAAGCAAACTAGCAGTACCTGTTTCAGTTGCATTTGGTTGAATAGATAAGTCCATGTTTAATAACGGATTTGACCTCTGTTCCATCAATTGGACCCATCTGGAATTGGAAGTGTTTCTTTCAGGATGATATTCGAGCTCAATATTGGTGTTCTCCATCGTGTAGGGAGTCGGTGAAGGCCAAACAGCAGAAAATATAGTTGAGATAAAGAACGCACCTTCCCCTTAAAGTTGGTCAGCCACAAAAAACCAATAGTAGTAAGGAAGAAGTAGACCAACACCACGATTGATGCAAAAACTTTAATTCATATAAAAAAATCCAGGATGTGAGCGCTTTCGCGTGCTACCAAGTGCACGCTTCTTCAGACAAGTTTAAAACACTCTAAAAAACTACTGACTTATATATCATTCAACCATATCCTTTAATTGGTTAATTGATCCTAAATGAATCAATTAGGATCTTAAAGTCAGGATACTCCTTAAAGGTAAAAAATATAAAAAATATATATAAAAAATATATTCCTTACTGCTACAGCACGTCTGCCTAGATCAAAACAAAACAGACCAAGATGTGCTGGTATATATATATACAATTGACATACATTCATAGTAAAAACACTTGCTTAGCACATAAAATTTGCATTTTGTTTTTCATTTCCTGATATTATTTAGTAAAAGAACTACCATGAATGGTAAAATTTCATCTCAAACAAATGTAAGAATTACCTTAAAAAATATATTATACAAATAACCAATGTTGCATATGGTGTACATTTCATACATACTTATAGTAACTAAATAATCTCAATATACTATCCACGTCTTTACAAAGTCTATAGACCAATCCACCTTCTTGTTTTTTACACTCACAATTAAACCACAATAATATTTCATTACATTAAATAATATATCTGTGTATACTCATCTAGAAAGAATTGTTGTTGAACATAAACATTTGAATATGGAAAAATAAGTTAATACAGAAATACTAAAATATGACATATAAAAATGTAGTATAACTATATATCTATAAATCAAGAAATTGTACATGATAACCAACAGTACAAAGTGTTATATAATATATAGACAAGTAGTAGTAAATATAATAAAACAGAATAAAGATGTAAAATGAAATGAATATAATTACTGCTCTGTTAGGAGCAGTAATATTAGGTAGAGACTTGTATGCTATAGACATATCGTAGTATGCAATTTAATGTCTCATCCTATTACTGATATTCTTTTCAAGAAAAATTCATGTTCTATACAGGCCTATATATTCTATAAAAACTCATTAAGGAACTTTTTAAGTATTTAAGAATTTAAGAAATACTAAAAATAAATAAAGTTGTAGTGATTCCTAAAAGGAGACATATGAAATAACTAAAAAGTGCAATGACTAATAAAATTTATATCAAAATGTGTATTGAAAAAACAACCACATACTTAAAAACTGTATTTAATAACTTATTAGAGAATATTACATTCTCGCCCATAATCACTAGATCATGTCTATGGTTTGTGAGTGTGATATCACCTACCGAATGGTCAAAAAGAAGTGTGTATAGTATAGGATAAACATACATCTTAAATTAAAACAACTTTATATAACTAAATGAGATGTGAATAAAATGAAATAAAAAATAAAAATGAAAATATATATAAGTAAAAAAGCATATGAAATATAATATACATCCAACTATTTATATAGCCATACCAAATGCACAGGCGCTCCTGATAGAATATATATGTATATGTTGCAGGATACTTATGAATAATATTTCCTTTCTTTAGCTGTGATCTGATACTAACATAGCTATTGAGGCCAGGGTATTTATGTGCTCTAGTTCTGAATATCCAGTTCAGCTCCAAACTCTCTAAATCATTGAGATGTGTGGAGAAACACAGTGAATGGCAGGTTTAGCTGGGCTTATCTTGTTTGTACGATGCTTAGCAGTGGCTCACACAGGAAGTAGAGAGAACACCTGCAGACTGGGCATGGATAGTGTAAAGGTCAAAAAGGATACATTGTTGCAATTGTTGCTTTCCATCATGCAATTCCACTAAGTAGTGTTGCTCTGAGGTTAGCAAGGTTCCCCAACACCTACAGCCATTGAACAACTGCAGACAGGACACAGACAGTCAATAATTGAAACAGATGCATTCTATTAATTCTGCTAGGCACAGAGCAAACATGCTAAGTGGTGTTGTACAGCAGTTAACACACAAATCTTAAGGATCAATAGGGAATTATGCAACTGTCGTTTATCTATTCCTGTGGCAGCAGATGTTAAGTCTAGCACTGTAATACAGATGGACCTGGGTTCAAATACAGAAAGTGCAACATCTTTTTACTGTTGTGACAGTCCAGTTTATAGCAGTGAACAGAAGGATATACAAGTGTTAGTTTAACATTCTTGTGGCAACAGGTGTAAATATAGGTTTGGCATGTATATGGTCCTGGCTTCTAATACAGGACATTCCAGATAACTTTTGCTGTTGTTCCATTTCACATTATATTCAATCCCACTTACAACACTTTAGATAGTGGAGCTTATATGGATTATATGTATCGGGGATAAGGCACCCATATTGTGTTTTCAGTTCTATGAGGGTATATTGTCTACTATATTTCTGTAAGTATAATTCTGCTATCTGGACTTGGATGGCCTTCACACTTAAATAGGTTCATAGGAGGTTCATAGGAGGTTGTTAGGCTAATGTCCCTAGGGTCTTTACAAGCCTAGCCATATAAAAACCCGAGTACCCTTATTGAACATATTTCGATGGTCATTGTTAGCAGAGTGATTCTGTGATCAACACTAACTGCCACTGTCCATGAGGGACATAGGTGGCACCCCTGGGATGAATTTACTGTCTTCCTTCTAATTGTCAAAGATGGACTTGAATAGGGTCATTGATGAGCTCTGCTTCAAATGGAGTGGGAGCTTATTGCAAAGGAGCAGTAATCACTGGGAGATATATCTGCCTGTCCAGTATGTTGTGTTAATGACACAGGCTAGGGTGAGATCCCTGGAGTGAGTTATTCTTGTCCCATTTGATTTACAGATGTGCAGCAATTCCATTAGGGCAGGGTCCAAAACTGCTGCGTAGGCCAGGCACAGTTCGCCTCTCAGCAGACTGTATGATACTGAGTGCAATGACAGGGCTTTCAGTCTTTCCATGTACATCATGTTTTGGAGACCTTGAATTCTCTTAGTAAGAAACCTCTGTGGTCTCTCCAGTTGCTGCAGGTGTCTGGTGAGGTAGATGTATTCAATTAGTGGTCTGATAAGGGTCGAGTACAGTGGAGCTATAAGCTCCCTGGTCTTGGATGTGATGCCCTTATTTATGAGATGTGCAATGTCAAATGCTTTTCTTACCACTACAGACACATACTGATGAAAGTTGAGATTGCTATCAACCTGTGTTCCCAAGTCTTGCACAAATGAGTTTGAGATTAGAGGGTTTATATATATATATATATATATATATATATATATATATATATATATATATATATATATATATATATATATATATATATATATATATATATATATATATATTATAATTAGCAGGGGCTACTTCACTGCCGAAGGGGAGAATAAGGCATTTTTTTGTGCTAAGTTTTAGTCCGTGAGTTTGGCACCAATCATTCGTCTGCATCAGCCCTTTCTGTAATATGTTAACATTGTTGGGGGACTCTATGATTGGTCCCAGTTTACAGTCATCTGCAAAATTTGTAAGCCACAGGCCATCTACCATCATGTGGACTTCAGAGAAATAGATTCCAAACTGTATAGGACCCAGCACAGATCCTTGCAGTACCCACTGGTAACCAGTCTTCTGGTAGAGGTGTACTCCCCGACTTTGACAGTTTGCATTCTGAGGGTGAGCCAGTTGGCTACCCATCTAGTAATGTATTGGTTAATCCACAGCTGGGAGAGTTTATCTATGATACCTGAATGGGGGATTGTGTCAGAAGCCTTGGATAAATCAAGATAGGCAGTATATACTGTTTTGCCCATATCCAAGGCTTTTGAGATATTCTCAAAGAAGTCCAGCAGGTTTAATAGGCAAGATCTACCCTTGATGAAGCCAAACTGCATTGGATCAAGAGTTTGAAGGTTGCCTATGTCCTTTTGGATAAGGTCCATGATGATTCTTTCCATGGCCTTGCAGATAAAGCTGGTTAGGCTTGTGGGTCTGTAGTTCCAAGGATCAGTTAATGGTCTCCCTTTGTACAAAGGGATTACTGCTGCTATTTTCCACTCTGCTTGAACAAAGCCAGTTCTCCATTTATGGTTAAAGAGACTGCTGAGTGGTTCTGCTGTGTCTTGTTTTAGATTGTTTAGTAAGTAACCTGGGATGGTATCTGGTCCCATAGAGGCTGTGTTTTTGGCCTTGGAGCATGCTTGTATGACCGGTTCTTTGGAGATAGTTGGCAGAGGACTGGTGTCGGGAATGTTTTGGGGTATGTCAGGTGGAGACGGGGGGTGAAGTTATTGCCAAATCTGTCTGGTAGCAGGTTGGCAATTTCCTCAGGTTCACTGTGAGTGGTACCATCCACTATAAGTTTGGCACACAGCTGAGCATTCCCTCATAGATTTCAGATGTAGCTAAAGAATGACTTATGACTATCTTTAGCTAGCAATGCTAATTTAGACTTGTAGCTAGACTTAAATAACTTAAGATATCTGATTTGCTTGTTCAAGCTGTGATGGGTATTCTTCCTCTGTTGAGTTAGTTCCCTTCTGTTCTTTGACATTAGTTTCTTTCTTATGTTGTATAACTTATTTATACTTGCAGTCCACCAGGGTGCTTTATTTTTTCAAGCAGACCTGTTTTTTGTTCCTGTTAGGTACAGCTCTGTCAATGCATTTGCTGAAGTGGCTATATAGGGCAATTGTGTATTTCACTGCATAGGAGACATTGTTGTTAATGTTGTCAGGGGCTTTGAAACTTTTTATACCACTGCTCAGTAGGCCATAGTTTGCTTTTGAGAATTTTTTCAGTTTTGTTACTCCTGTAGAGGTGTCAGGTTTGATCTTTACTTCAATTGAGACAGATTTATGGTCTGACCTTACCAGGGAGGGTGACACATGGGGGTAGTGCAATGACCCTCCATGTTGGAGAGCACTTGGTCCAGGATATTTGAGCCCCTTGTTGGGGGCCAACTGATCCAGGGCATTTGAAGTCCAGGAATCTCGTAGCAATCATGTTTGCGCTCGTGTAAGTCACCCAATTGATTGAAGGATAAATTGTTGAAATCTCCCTGTGTTTCCCCTGGTTCATGGTCAGGAACCTGTAGCTAGTAATGATGTGGAAGGGTATTTTCCTATAGTTAATTGGACCTGGAGTAGCTCAAGAGAGTTGTACAGTTTCACCACTCTTGAAGTGCATTTGGATTTAATGAAGATGGATACACCTCCAACTTTGGTTCTTTCACACTCATTTTGGGGTCTGAAATTGTGAAAAGCGCTGTAGCCTTGCATGGCTGGAGTGCTCTCAGTGGCCTTGAACCAAGTCTGTGTGACTGACAAAATGTCAGCATCTTCCAAGGTGAGGAGTGCGTCCAGGGAGTACATTTTATTGTTTAAGCTCCTAGCATTAAGCAGCATGACCTTGTGTTTGTCTTTAGTGGATTTCTTTACATCAGAAGGTTTGTTGTTTGGACTTTGCCTAAAAAAAGCACTGTGGGGGAGGCAAGCATCTTTTCCAGTATCCGAAAGCCTTGAGGAGACAGGTGAAGGCCATCTCTGGCAAAGCAACATGGACTGTCAACCATGTCTTCCCAGGCAGACAGATACTGGATCCTCCTAAAGTGACACCAGAAGGTAAGCCAATCATTGAAATCAATCATTTTTTTGTCTATAGTGTGGCATCATCCTCAATGAAGGTAGAATGCTGCTTAGACCTAAGGATATACCTGCCTGGGACACATAATCTGAGAGTTTGGTCATGTCTCTCTTCATATACTTCAGAGAGGTACATCTCAAGTAATTCAAACCAACATGTACTATGAGAGAGTCATAACGGTAATTGTTGCTGAGCGACTTGAGTGCATGAGTGATTTGATGGAGCATGGGACCTGACAGTTAGCTGACTCTGACCTTCTCCTTGTTCAACCTGGTGAGGGGGACATCTGTGTGTCTCACTGTTGAGTCATCTATAACTAGAACATTTGATTTTTGAGGTGTTTTGCCTTAGGGGCTTAATTGTTGAGACACTGAAACATGTGTTTTTATGTATGCTGGTGGATTCTGTTCATGTACCAGAATGTGTATGTTGTTTGTGCTTGGGAGGTCTCTGGTCCTTTGGTAGGCTGTTAGTCAGTACCTCCGGTTATGTGGATTTATGTGTCATGACCTTCTCTCGTGTGAGAGGGAAGGTGTGTGTGCTGATAAATGTATGTCTTGTCTGTTGTTATGTAAGAGGACTGATTCTAATTTCATGGTATAGTTACATCTCTCACATACTGTATTTGTTTGCTTTAGGAGAAAGTGGTTGTCAGTATACATAAGGCAATTCCTACATTGCCTCATAATGTTTATTTATTTATTAACATTTGTTGACCGGGAAAGTCCACTGGGTCAGCAACCCATTTTCAATGGAGGCCCGGGAAGAAAAGCTCCACTGCTAATAGATATAGATAGTTAGAGACATTAAAAATCTTAACAAAGCAAATAACTAGAATTGACAGAGTTGTTATCTACATATACATGTGTCAACAACTGATGTAGTTGCTATATATGTATAATACATATATTAGGGATAAAGTGGCAAAAATTGTCATATTATTTATCAAGGTGTATTCAGAGATCATTTGAGAGAAAGAGGAGGGAGGGAGTAGTGCTACAGTGAAAATGATAAAAAAGATAAGGGCCTAACTGGTAAAATATAAAACGGAAATGTGGTGTAGACAGAAAAGTTATATTAGCATAGTGGCTAAGAATGAAGAGAGAGAGGAATATATTATTTAGTGATGAGGTTGGTGACAGGATAAAGAAAGGAAATATAGGGAAATAGGAAGATGAATAAGAAACAAATAAAAAAATGTATGGTGGTCTGTAATTTTGGGAACATGAACAGATCTGATTTGCAGAGGAAGTATTTCATCAAAGATATTTTGAATGCTTTTAATGAGTCTAGGAGGGTGATATCTGGGAGAAGGGCATTCCATTTTCTAGCAGTGGCATAGGAGTAAAGGTTCTGGCAGGCTCTTTCATTAGGTTCATTTGTTAAAAGTTGTTTATTAGTGGATCATAGGGTACAGGATGAGGAATATGATTGTAGGATATGTTGTAGGGTAGGGCGGATGTCTGGATTGTAAATAATTTTATGAGCTATAATTAGTTGGGTAGAGTCAAGGAAGCATTGGAATTCAAGACAGTTTAATTCTTTAAGGACTTGACAGTGCTGTGATTGGTAAGGTATGCTGATTGCAAATTTGCCAGTTTTATGGTAGCATGATTGGAGTTTATTTTTAAGAGACTGGTGCAGGTTGGTGAAAATGGGGACCCCATATATGAGGGAAGGGAGCAGAAGGCTATTGGAAAGTATCTTTTTGGTGGGCTTTTTCATGTACAGTTTGTGTCTATAGAGTCTATCAAGTTTGACGTGCATTTTTATTGTATTAAGTATGTGTTGTTCAAAGGAAAGTTTGTTGTCTATAATAATACCTAATACTTTTGCATGTGTTACTGTTTCAATTTTTGTGTTGTCTTGTTAGTATATACTGAAATATTCTGTGGTTGGTTTAGTTGAAAATAGCAATAGCTTGGAGTTTGTAGGATTAAACAGAAATTGTGCTTCATTTAGCCAGGTTTCTATAGATGTAAAGGACTTTGAGTTATACTTAGTAGATTTTGGAGATTATGGGGGGAGGAGATGATGGTGGAGTCATCTGTGTACTGGATGAGCATACTTTGAAAGGAGGCAGTATGCAGGCTGTTTAAGAAAAAGTTAAAAAGGAGAGGCCCAAGAATAGACCCTTGAGGAACTCCTGTTTTATTAACTAGATATTCAGATAGGCTAACTTGCCATCTGACACACTGCTAGTCAGAAAACCATTTGAGGCTGGATTGTGAACATCCTACTGTTGATAGTTGCTGATGTAACTTAGGATGTGACACTGTGTCAAAAGCCTTCGACAGGTCTAACAGAATTACTGATGTTAGCAATCCAGAATCCAAGTCTTTGTTCACAGTCTCTGTGAAGGAGAGAAGTGCAGAGATGGTACTATATGCCAGACAAAAAACATGCTGTGTTGGTGCAAGGAGGTTGTGTTCAGAGAGATATTTTACTAGTTGTATGTGAATACATTTTTTCAATAGCTTGGATGAGGGGAGAGGATAGAGATGGGATGATAGCTGGTTAGTTCATTGGCTTTGCCACCTTTGCGTAATGGAGTTAGAATGGATTTTTTCCAGAATTGAGGAATATAGGATTCTATGATGGATCTATTAATGAGGCTACTGACTGGGTAGGCTACTGCATCAGCAGCTAGTTTGAGATATTCTGAGGGAAGGTTGTCAGCAGATAAGGAGCAGGGTTTTAGTTTTTAAGAAGTTTATGCGCTAATGAGGTGGGAACTGCATGTAGACAGAAAGAAGTGTCTAAAGGGTTGTTTACTGAGGTTCCTGTCAGAGAGGGGTTACTTGTATGGAGGTTTATCTGGGCTACATCTATAGGGTTTGGATTATTTGTGATGCTAGCAAGGGTATTAGGTGGAGAGGGATTTAAAAGGTTTAGAATACTGTTGATGAAGTGGGAATTAAACATTTGAGGTGTTTCTTGCAATCATTTGCCTGGGGCTAGAGATGAGTTTTCAGAGGTTCCAGGATTAATGAGTGAGGAGACAAATTTCCAAAACTTGTTAGTGTTATTTGTTTGGCTGGACAGTTTTTAAGAGTTTTTTTGCCTGTGATTGCTATTTTTTGCTGTATTCTGTAGCTGTTTATATTTGAGTTCATTGGCTTTATTTTTATCTTTGTGCCATTCTTTGCATGGTCTCTGGAGAGAAGTAGTTATTTGGTGGCTTTAGTTAACCATGGAGCATCGTTTAGCATAGTCCTTTTGATTCTGATGGGGGTAAGGCTGTTAAGGGTATCTAAGAAGACTTTATTAAAGTGACTAACTGCTTCATCCAAAGGTAATATTTTTAGTGGGGTCTGGTTCATGGATTTTAGTATATTGTTGAATATGTATTGGTTAAAGCTAGCTAGATTTTGGGATGTTTTGTAAGTATGGGGTTTCATCTCATGCACGGGAGCATGAGAGGAGTATATACTGTTGAATGATCACTTTGGATGTTAAGGAGGGAACCGGTGTTTGAATATTAATGAGGTCTGTGACTAGGATCCAATCTAAGGTTGAGGAACATTGGTTATTTTGCATTTGTGTGGGGCTGGAGATAAGTTGTGTGTAACCATGCAGATTTATACTATTTGTTGGGGAGTAAGAGATGCAATCTATCCAGTCGATGTTATTATTACCTAGAATGATAGTTTCCTTAATTAGGTTTAGGGTTGTCCAATAAAGGAAGTCTTCTACTATAGGGATGTTTTGGCCTGGAGGAATATACAGAGCTACCATTTTTAGATGGGACAGATTTAGAGGTAAGGGTTATTGTTAAATGGTTACAATAGATTAAGGCTATGCCACCACCTTTTTTATGTGTTATGTCAGTCCGCAATATATTGTATCCTTGGGGAGTGATTTTGGTATATAGAACATGAGGTTTTAGCCAGGTTTCAGTTACAGCTATTATATGAGGGGAGTATTGTGAAAGCTGTGCATGAAGTTCTGTAATTTTGTTGCAGATACTGCATGTGTTTGATGTAATAAATAGCAGTTCTTTTGTTGAAGGAGATTGGGGAAGGTTTGTGAATGAACGGGTCCTGGATTGGGATGGATAATTTTAAAAGAAGATCTAAGAGAAAAGGGGAGTAGTTGAATTTAGTGGTATGCCTATGTCCTATGTGTATTGTTAGCTTTTGTTTGGTGGTGTTTGGTAGGATATAAAGTTTTATAAAGTGTGTGTTGGTAAGGTTGAAAAGGGAAAATGCTATATTAGGAAAAACTAGCTGCATGCATCACTTGTAGTAGGGGTTGAGCAGAGGTTTTTATGCGAAAAGGAGACAACTGGCAAGTAAGTGATGCGGTTTGAGTTAGCATGCCTAATAATGTTAAGAGAGCTATAAGAAACATGTTGACTCTTATGGGTATTGGCAGAGTTTAGAAAATGTGGGTGGAAAAAAGGAGATTCCAAATAAATAAGGCAGGAGTTGTGGTGAAATCTAACTTGGGGGAAGAGTGTTGAGTAAAGTGTTATGTGAGAGGATGGATGGGTACAATGAGCTGTTGATTGGGTAGTTGTTAATGGGGTGGAGTCTAGAGCAGTATAAATGTAGGGAAAGTGGGGTGGGAGGGAATGAGGGTAGGGCTGGAGAGTAGAGTGAGCCTGAGTGTAGCGAGGGTGAATGCAGCGGGCTTACCCAGACCTCAGTGGGCAAAAGAGACTAATGAAAACTATCAGACAAACTGGGAGGTGACAAGTAAGTAAAGATACTGCCACAGAAATCTATGTTGGTTCAAGCAGTATACCCATATTTAAATGCTTGAGGCAGCCCAAACTCTAGAGAGAAGAATAGATGAGCAGTTCAAGTTTTAGGGATAGTTTATGGGAAGTGGCAGTATACAGGTATTAAGAGCAGAGAAAGAAAAAATGGTATCGAGTGGTAGGTGTGGGGGGGGGGGCTGTCTACAGTGCCCCAGCTAGTGTGCATGCAACTAATGAATGAATATACAGTATGCTGACAGAGTTACAAAGCAATTTAGCAGCTGTAAGTCCCAAGGGAAAAATATATATTTTCAGGAATGTATTTTACATTCCCTTTTCTGTTGCGGATAAAACTAGCTTTTATTGTCCCTTACAAGTAGTGGATATAACAGGACAAGCTTCTGGACCAAGTTTATTGGGTGGGTACCTTCACAATTAAATGGCAGTTGGATTACTGAAAAGGAGAGTACAGAAAAAGTAGTTAGGGGGAGGCTGTAGACTAGAGGAAGAGCATCTGTAAGGAATGCAAAGGCAGTTACAGTTTTCAAACACTCATGTATAATTGCAGTGTATCTAAACAGACAAAATAAGCTGATACAGTTCCTATTAATTCCAGCGTTTCCATTTCTGTAATGAGTTACTATGTCATGTAAATATAATCAATTGCTATCTAAAGAAAATATAACTGAAACCATAGAAACCATGCATTGATTACTTCACAGTATGCACCTGATATTACAGAGAGTGCAGACATGTAACTAAGAGTTCCTACACTAGCGACTGAGAATTTTGGGTGTAAGGTGTCCAAATTTGATAATGTAATCTGTTAGAAGTACAAACGTTATGCAGCACCTCTGAAACATAAAAGGTTCAGCTACCTATGGGTACATCAGTGAATGGAAGTAGGAAGAAAAACTTTACAGCTACAAAACACTAACTGACACCAAATATAGCATGGTTTAGTGTTACCAATAAGTTGTTTTAACCAGTCGCTATATTGCAACGTGTTTTACATCATTACAAAGAAAGCGGAAAAACCTGTAATGCTATTAGCCAGATATTTACAGCAAATTAGTTATGTGGCAAGAACACTATGCCAAGCTACATGCATTCTAAAGTATAATATTTAAAATGTGTGCTCAAAAACCTACTACTATAAATAAAGTAAGTCTGGATGTAAGGTAAGGAGGGGTGGGGTTCGGTTAAGCTTCCGAACTCAACTCATGGGAAAAATAAAAAACGATTAAATAAGTAAATGACAAAGCTTCAACGTTATTGACCCAGACATTAGCAGTCAAAAGAGACTAATGAAAAACTATCAGACAAACTGGGAGGTAGCAGGTAAGTACAGAAACTGCAATAGAAATCTGTGTTGGTTCAGGCAATATACCCATATCTAAATGCATGAAGCAGCCCAAATGCTAGAGAAAAAAACAGATGAGCAGTTTGTGCTTTAGGGAGAGTTTATGGGAAGCAGCAGTATATAGATATTAAGAGCAGGGAAACAAGAAAGGGTATCGAATGGTAGGTAAGGGGGGGGGACCTGTCTACAGCACCCCAGCTAGTGTGCAAGCAGCTAATGAATGATTATACAGTATGCTGACAGAGTTACAAAGTAATTTAGCAGCTGTAAGTCCCAAGGGAAAATGCCATATATAATGCCCATGTCAATCAGGTTGGCTGGAGAAATGGTGAGAAACTGTCCATCTATTATGGCAGGTATATATTGTAGTGACTAGCTGGGATAGGCTAGATGGACCAGGATTTTCTTGGGAGACTAACAATGGCAGCTATTCTGTGGAAGGCTAAGGGTGGAAGACTGCATCAATGCCTGAGAATCCACATCTGAGTTGGTCGCTAGGTAGCAGTGTGCAGCTGCATTGCATACAGAGAGGCAGTGAAGCTAAGGAGGTTCTCTAGCAGTTATCAAGAGAAAATTGTTGTTTCTAAGTGTTTGTGTCTATACACAGCAGTGCTAAACCAAGTCCATTGCTTAAATAGAAGCAAAGTTAAACAGTGTAAACACAAACTAGCTAATGGGAGAGCCCAAAACTGAGCCTTTTTCCAACAATCCCCAAATCAGATGGGTCCTGAACTGCACACTTCTACCACAAGGGTGCAGGAGGACCTTCCTAATGCAGAATGACTGGCTTATAATAAGACACATATACAAATGAATCTGTGTACAAGAAGCTTATCAGGTCACACACATACTGGGCTAACACCTCAAGCTGTCAGTTCTATTTATGAATAATTCATGACTATGTCTGAGCAGCACTTCTTCTGTGGCAAAGATGGAAAATCACTGCTGTGGAAGAAAATGTTTTGTCCCTTATGCATAGGTCCGAATCCTACACTTAATTTTGTCAGTGTATAAACCAAAACAAAAAAGTGTCAGGTCATGATATTTATGCTGCCAGTCCATGTTTGCAAAGTTAACTCACCTAACAGTTACCTTCCAATTAAAAAAAAAAATTTCCAACCTACAGCAGCAAACACCCCTCAAACTAATGTCAAGTGTCAGATTAACCTTCCAATTTCAAAAAAACTGCTTTTCTCCCTGCTTGGCACTTTTGCTCTCCCCTTAACATCATGCCAACATGGTTGGCATTGTTTCTCGGGTTTACGCACTGCCAGTAAAAGTGATAACAAGAATTGGTGGGAAATAATTAGTTGTCATTGCTCTATGTTTGGTATTAGACATGTCTGGTGTTACAGGGGAAGGTGCCCAGTTTAGGCACAAAGTTAGGGTGTTCAGGAGTCCAGGATATCTATTGGACTCCTGGTAAAGCACTACAGTCAGAGGCCTCTGCAGGGTGCTATTGTGGGTCCCAGTACAAGTCTGAAGCTTAGAGTAGTTTGGCTATGACTGTATCTACTGCGACTGGCATCCGATGCCCTGGAGAACAGTGTAGACACCACTTCAATGACCTTCAAAGGTGCAGGAGACATACCTTTATCCAGTGAATTTCAAATTGGTGACATCTCACAGTTGTATAAGTATGCTAATAAAGAGAATTTTTAATATTTCTAAAGCTAAGCATAGGCAAGACTGGTATGCATAATGCTCTTCTGTTCTTTTCTTAGCTTTTCACAGCTAATGCCAACATAGAGTTGAATCGTCAGGCTCATGCTGAACATCTGGAGAGACTGAGGGAAGCAAGTGGTATGTATGCAGCACAACAGAAGTATTATTGTAGGTTTAAAAGTTAATAATAGATTTGTTGGTATTCTATACAGTAGTAGTAAAGTGAGCATACATATCCTAACTGTAAAAGCAAGCATGCATGCATATGTCTGTAGCACAAACCAACTTTAGGAGTCAAGTGCAAGACTGTAGTCAGAGATTGTGGGATGAAATACCACAAGCAGCAGTTATGCAATACTGCATTTACTTCATAATATTACATAAATTAAACTCTATACAAGTGGCATAAGTGCCTTGCTGTTAACTGTTATCAGTATACTTGGACCAAACATATGTGCAATATATGCACATTCCAAGGATTACTTTAAGTTTGTAATTGATAGGACATATACTTAAATATAATAGTTCAGATAAAATATCTGTATAATTGTATGTTACATAGGATGGTGCTAATTTTCTCTTTTTTTTCTCTCACTGGAACCCTTATATCTCTTTTTTATTTTCTATTATGTGTCATCAAAATATCTCCATGTCATCCATCTGTAACAAATCACTAAATGCTTCACAGCACAGTGAGGTAGGCCAGCCCTAGTGGGTCAGCCTGCCCCCAATCTACTGGCTATAGCATCAATGCCCAGCACATCTGAGACCCAGCCTGGCAGCACTGCCTCTGCTGCCCCTGCACTTCTGTGCCCTCAGGTAGTACTGCCCTGGCAGCTGATGCTGTGGTACCCTCCAGGAGCAGTGGTGGAGGTGGGGATTTCATCATCCAGCAAGAGATGGCAGGGTTGGTAGGTAGGGTTATACACTACACCATTGTTGTATGCCTAGATCTGATGAAGAGGCAGCTGTCCCTTATGGTACATAGAAGGAGAAGACATCAAGCACTCCGGCATCCAGTAAGGGGGCACTGATGACAGCCCTGTGTGAGTTGACTTGATTCTCACTGTTTCCATGTTTGGCGGGCATGAACTGGCATTGTTCCCTCCCTCACCCCGATCATGGTGTCCCCCAACCTTTTGTGTCCTTCACCATTCCTGTGTCTTGTCTCTTGTTTGTCTTGTTTATTTGCATTTGCTTCCCCACCTACCCAACTTACCTGACGCAGAAATACCGTCCCTTACCCAGCATTTCTCTATTACTGAATTAAAAAAAAAAACATGAGCATCTATCCCACAAAAATATTGTCCATTTTGCACACGTCTTCTTGACAAACTTGATTTGGTCCAGTCGGCTATACAACATGATTGCGTCAGTGTCACCCCACTTTGTGGAGGTGACAGTCCAAATTCTGCTAATATTCTATACATATTTACAGTTTACACTGTTAAAGAAATGGATAGCTATGTTTTTTTCCTACCTCCCTCCTGCACATTTCTGTATTTATTTCACTTTGTTCTTCCCCCTGCTTACTACCCATTTCACCACTTTCCTATCTACACCATTTTAACATCTATAATCTGGTCAAAAAATAGAATCATACACAATACACATACACACCAAAAGAAGCAATGGATCCCTTCACTTTGTGGCATCTATGTTTGCATGGAGTTGGGCAACACACAGCAATGCCAAGTGACAGTAAACGGGTCTTCTGTGGTGCAGTTTACCTCTATGCAATGCTGCTTAAACATGCCACGCTAAAGTAAACACAGTAACACGAGGTGAATATAGTATAACAATAATTTCATTGCATTATCACTACTTATTTAAAATTATTACATACAGCTGGATTCAAACCCAGTATCATCTGGGGTCAAAAAGAAATGTGTCAACGCATTTACACCTGTTGCCATAAAATCAACTAAGCAGCATGTGTGTTTCATACAATCAATACAAACTCTCAGAATTTTAGCAATGAGCCTCACATTTGTGCACAGCTTAACTATGCACAAACAGGGAAAGCAGTAGAAATGTATAGCTCGCATGAGCAAACACTTTGCCAGCTATCACACAAACCTGCAGCTCACCTTTGCGCTATACAAATAAAATATTAGCATGTATTAGTTCTGTTTACTGTACATTTAGTCTTCATGGCATGAAATTACATGTAGAAACATAACAAAATGAAAGTCCTATGTATGAATATGTCAGATATTTGCAATTCAGCCATGTGTTACCTCCTCCATGCACTGTAACCCTGGTCTCTCAGTACTTGCTTGCAAATATATCAACTACACAACATAAATTAATAAGAAATGTTGTATGATATACCATGCAGATTTGTTTTCATATAGTTTGTAAAGCTGTCTCTTAAACTATAGCTGCACATTGGAACACAACCACTAAATACTACTCATAGGTTCATAGGTTCATAGGTAGGTACTAGGCTATTGGCCCTAGGGTCCATACAAGCCTAGCCAAAAAGGTACCCTGGCTTTCGCCACCCAAGAAAATTGTTTTCCTGTGCCCCTGTCAAGCAGAACCACAGAAGTGATCCCCGGGGTGAATTTCCTATTACCCATCCAATCATCAAGATTTTTCTTGAAGAGTGCTAATGAGGGGCTCTTTTTGACATAGATAGGTAGTCTGTTCCAGAGTATGGGAAATCTCTGGGACAGGAATCTATCCCTCCAGCATGTTCTGTTTATTGTGGTGACAAAGTTTATCCCTAGAGCGTGTAGCTCTGAGAAATTGGGATTTCTTTAAGTGGAGCATGTCCAACAGCTCTGGGTTTGACATAGCATTGTATGTTAGGCAGAGATCGCCTCTGAGTAGGCGAGATGCGACAGTGTAAAGCTGGAATTTTTTTAGATGGTCTGCGTAAGGCATCTGTTTGAGGCCAGTAATCCTCTTTGTGAGGTATTTTTGCGGCCTTTCCAGTTGTTGCAGATCTCTTGTGAGGTACATACTAAAAAGGGCATTGTACTCTATAATGGGTCTAATGAGTGATGAGTAGAGGGGAACAATGACCTCTTTTTTTTCTGGATGAGAAACCTTTTGTGATGAGGTGTGCCATGTAGAAGGATTTCCTGACCACTGTGGTGATGTGATTATCAAAGGAAAGACTACTGTCCACCTGTGTCCCAAGGTCTCTTATCACACTTTCGGTGTTAACTAGACTACCGCCTATGTGGTAGTTCATGGGTACAGAGTTTTACCAAAGGAGATGACAATGCACTTTTTGGCATTGAGCTTGAGACCATGGCTTTGACACCAGGCATCTGTCTCAGTGAGGCCCTTTTGTAGGATGTCCACATCGTTAGGAGTTTCAATTATGGCTCCTAGTTTGCAGTCATCTGCAAATTTAGTTAGCCAAAGACCTTTTCTGTTAGCCTGTATTTCAGAGAATTAGATACCAAACAGGAGAGGACCCATGACTGAACCCTGTGGTACTCCACTTGTCACTGGTCTGAAGTCTGATTTGGAGTCTGCTACTTTCACAGTGTGGGTTCTGTCAGTAAGCCAGTTGGTAACCCATCTTGTGACATACGGATTTATACCTAGTTTAGTGAGTTTATCTATAATTCCAGAGTGGGGGATGGTGTTGAACACCTCGGTGAGATGTAGATAGGCTGTGTGAACCACCTTACCCTCATCTATGGCTTTGGTGACTACTTCAAAGAAGTCTATCAGGTTTAGGAGACATGATTTGCCTTTTTTAAACCCGAACTGTGTGGGGTCTAGATTTTGGAAATCTCCAATGTCTTTGTTTATGAGTTCCATGATGATACGTTCCATGGCCTTGCAGACCAGGCTTGTCAGGCTAATGGAGCAGTAGTTCCCACGGTCTGTTGTTGCCCCTCCTTTGTGGAGTGGGATAACCGTCATGGTGTGCCATTCACTGGGCACAAAGCCTGAGGTGAGGTTATGATTGAACATGGTAATTAGGTGGGGTGCCAGTTCATTCTGTAGTTCATGTAGAAGGCAGCCTGAGATGTTGTCAGGTCCCATGGATGCTGTGTTCTTAGCTTTGGAGAGTGAGGTTTTTACCTGTGCAGCCGTGATTACAGGAAATTTGCATTCTTCCCGTATAAAAATGGGCCCTTTAGGGGGTGAGAGGGGGGTAAAGTTAACACTGAACCTATCTGCCAGGATGTTGGCAATATCAGTTGGTTCTGTATATTTAGTGTCATTGTGCTGTAACTCAGAGCAGATCTGAGTGTTGCCATTGAGATTCTTGACATAGCTATAGAATGCTTTGTGGTTGTCTTTAGAATCAGTAGCGATTTTGTTTTCATAACTAGCTTTGGAGGATTTTATGAGGGATCTCAGCTTCTTACTGAGGCTGACCAGGGAGTTGTTCCATTTGTGGGATTTTACTCTTTTTTGCAACAGTTTCTTTCTTCTGTTGTAGAGTTTGTTTATGGCAGAAGACCACCAGATTGGCTTCCTTTTTTTGGAGGATAGCATCTTGGTTCTGTTAGGGAAAGCATGATCTATGCACTTCTGTAAGTGCTTATAAAGTGCATTTGTGTAGGATTCAGCAGTCATACCTCTATTGTCCATCGGCATGGGTGTTGTGAAGTTTGCCACTTCTGTCTTAAGAAGCGTGAAGTTGGCTTTGGAGACATTTTTTACAGTTGTCTTCCTAATGGGGGGTGGGAGCAGGATGTGGATGTCAAGGGTGATTAGCTTGTGGTCAGATCTGACCAACAAGGAGCTGACCTCTGGTGTGGAACACCGGTCACTCATGTTGGTGATGACCAGGTCTAGGATATTGCTGCTCCTGGTGGGGGTGTGGATAAGTTGATCCAAGGCATTGGAATTGATGATTTCCAGAAAACATTGAGCAAAAGACTTGGTACATGAGCAGTTTTCCCAGTTACTGGTAGGGAAGTTGAAATCACCCATTATTAGAGTGTGGGGTTGTACCATAATATTTTCCAGTGTATCAAGAAAAGAGGAGTGGGAATTCTGGGGCATGGTGGGGTGGCTGTAGCAAGCTACAATCTGGATTGCAGTTTTGCCCAGAGTTAGTTCAACTTGGATAATCTCTGATGCATTATGCTGAGCAACTAGCTTGGAGGTGTGGATATCCTTAATGAACATGGACACGCCTCCACCTTTAGTGTTTCGGCCCAGGTTTAGTGGCTGAAAGGTGTGGTATGAATTATAGCCTGGAAATTCAGGGGTGCTCACTGGAGCTTTGAAGCAGGTCTCTGTCACTGCACAGATGTCAATGTTCTCCATTTTAAGGAGTGCTTGAGTGAGTGCATTGTACACTCACCAATCTAGTAACATGCAGAAATTGAACTATCTTGAAAGCTGCACATGCCTACACAGCAATTTCATGCATGCCTGTCAACATCTTCTTTCCAACATCCAATGCTGATGTCATCCACCACAAGTAGTCCTGCAGCCTTGTAAGAGTCAGACTTGTGCCATGGGGCTTGCTTAAAGTATGTTTCTCTAGTCTGTGTAATTAGATAGGTAGGGTCCTGTTCTCACTGCAGTCAACTGAGGTGTGTGTGTGTGTGCATGTTTGTGTGTGTCTCTATCTAGCCAAAAGAACATAAGTGCATATGTGAGAGTTACTACTCCAATTCCATGCATTGACAGTATTTTGACACTTACAAAAGCCTACACATTTCATTCAGGCCTCCCAACATCTTCTACCCAACATCCATTGCTTATGTCATCCACTAGAAGTTGTTCTGCAGCTTCCCCACAACTTCTGTCCAACATTCAGTGCTGATATCATCCACCCTAAGTTGCCCTGCAGCCTTGTAAGAGTCAGAGTTGTGCTGTGGTACTTGCTTAAAGTACTGGACTTTCTAGTATGTGTACTTAGATGGGTAGGGGTTCTATTCTCACTGCAATCAACTGGGGGTTATGTGTGTATTTATGCCTTGCTTGACATTACAGAGGGCATTTTACATCAGCATGTAGGACATTGCTATTACCATTTTCTGTAAACTAGACTCTGCTGTCATCTGCTATAAAGTGTTGTCTAACACTTTTTAAGTCAGACTTGAGCTGTGGTGCTTGCCTTAACTACAGAGTTCTCTAATTGGTGTACTGAGCATATCTCTCAACTGTACAGATTTTCGCAGATTGTCCAGATTTTTGCCTCATATTTTTGGCTCGTTACTCATAAAATTGTGATCGTTTTTGGCAAATGATTACCAATTTTTTGAGGACAAAAGTCAGAAAATAATGACAGACATTTGAGATTCAGACTTCATACCTTTCAGAAAATTCATGCTAATGCAAAACCTGTTATTTTGTCAACTTTCTAAGTTTGTAAGAGCAATATTTAAAAATTGTCCCTGTTTATGGGACTTTGCCCCCCCCCCATTATTTATGTGTTAGTCCAGATTTATTGTGCTAAGATGTTGAGAGGTATGGTACTCAGACAGGGAGGGGTTCTGTTCTCACTGCAGTCAAATGGTGTGTGTGTGTGTGTGTGTGTGTGTGTGTGTGTGTGTGTGTGTGTGTGTGTGTGTGTGTGTGTGTGTGTGCGTGTGTGTGTATGCTCCTGCCCTTGCTTGAAATTTCTGAGTGCATTTTACACCAGCATGTGGGACACTGCTATTATCATTTTTTTCTTCACCAGACTCTGCTGATGTCATCCACTATAGCTGATTTGTGGATGTGCAGTATTTCCACCAGGGCAGGTACAGAGACAAGGCTGAAATCCAGGCACAAGTCACCTCATTCTGTATGATACAGATTACAGTGACAGGGCTTTGAGTCTATCCACATACATCATGGCATGGTTTGTAGGCAGTGTATTTTCTTGGTGAGAAACCCCTGTGTTCTCTCCACCTGCTGCTGGTGTCTGGTGAGGTACATGCAAAATGGAGCGCTACACTCTATTACTGTTCTGATGACATTTGAGTACAGTGCTATTCTATAATGCTCAGATCTGAATACAATGGCCTAACATATGAAGTGTACAATATAGCTATCCATATCATTGTGGACATTTTGTGGTCAAATTTCAGATTGCTATCTACATGTGTTCCCAGGTCTTGCACCACTAAGTTCCAGCACAGGAGGAGTGTTGTCAATTACTTAATTAGTAGGGAATTCTAATTTACATAAGGCAAAAATAAACACACATTTTTGTATTTATCTGTAGACCATGTGGCTTTGGCACCAATCATTTGTCTGTGTTAGCCCCTCCTTTAATATGTTATAATCATTGGTGAACTCAATGACTGCACCCAATAAACAAGAATCAGCAAACTTGGTAAGCCAAGGCCATATACTTTAGCCTAGGCTGTCAAGAAATACATTACAAACAATAAATGACGAACCACAAGTCCCTGGGGTACACCAATGGTGACAGCTCTACTGGTAGAGGTTGAGACATCAACTTTCACAGTATGTGTTCTGTCAGTGAGCCAGTTGGTTAGCCATCTAGTGTTGTAAGGCTCAATCCCCAGCTGGGAGAGTTTCTCAATGATACCCTAGTGGGGGATTGTATCAAAACCCTAGGTCAGAGCAAAATAGGCAGTATGTATTGACTTACCTTCATCCAGGCCTATCACACAGAATTAATTGAAGGCCTATAACACAGACTTAATCAGCTGCAACAACATCACAGAGTGCCTATAGTGAGACCCAGCACATACACCTTCCTGACATGGTTGAATATACACTTCAACATGCTCTCAACATGGACTATGTCCTAGAAGGGTGTACATCAACATGCATCCATCTGAGTTTGGGGGGACAGCACTTGATGCATGTATGTATAGACATATCCTGACTCTCCTTATGTGTGAGGTAGACCAACATGTCATCATGAACATTTTCTAAAAGGACACTGGTAATATCCCAGCTGTGTGCAACAGATCTGTATGCATTGTTAATGCTACATCAATGTCTGTTACATCTTTTAGATGTCCTTGCAGAGGTCATCAACGGCATGCATGATGACAGTACTATCATCCTGTGGAGCTTGACCAGGTCAACGCATCCACACTGAGGTATTCACTCAGCACTGCCAGATGTGGCCACAAACACCTATATTACCAAGTCAGTAGATCACATACATGGCATCTAAATATGTTGAAATGTGCAAAGTGAGCTATATTTCAGGTCCAGTGATTAGGTCTGTACATCAGGTTTATTTCCTAAGCCACTTCCTGTCCATTATTTATGTCACAGACATCATGAATGACATACGCATCCTGTGTCCAAACAGCTGTCTGAAGGACTACAGATTGTGGACAATCATTTAATCCAGCTGTATAATGCAGCAGTATCAACACACACCAAAAACTGCTACCACAGCCATGACAACACATGAGATGAAACAAAAATATGAAGGGATTTTTTACATTATGAAAACAAACACACAACCCAAAGATAATGTAAACATCACACCCTAGAAGCAGACCAACTGGTATGTGACCTGTGTCCTTGGGTAGATGGTATGTGGAACGTCCACCAGCATGTGTAACACAACTACTGAGTATGTGAAGGACATTCAGATAAAAGGCCATAATACTTCCATAGTTCACAGCCTTCATCACACTAATAACTGAGTACAATTCACCCATCTTCTTGTACCTCCCTACACATCTTCCAGTGATATGTAACTAAAGTATACCAACTTTGGCACAGTGAGCTGTCACACATCTTATTAGACATACCTAGGTATTATTTTTGTTGCATAAACATTGTTGTCTGATGGTGCAGAACATCCATCAAGATATTATACCAGATGGATGTATGATACCTGTTCTGGTGATGCACACAGTACATACATAGACATTTGATAACATTGATGGCATGGGTTATATTTGTAACAGTCTGTTTTTTGCCATATAAATCTGCAATGAACACCAGTCAAGTACCCTGTAGTTATCCTAATGTTGCATACAGGTATAGCAGTGTCCCTCCTAACACCTCCAGCAAATGTTACAGTGTCAGGATGGTGCGCTTGATACATCATAATAGTTGTACAAGTGTGTTTGTGCAGAACCATCTGTGATCATTCAGAATCACATATGTTATGTCATAGACATGGGGTTACTGGTGGTATTATTTTGATGCTGTCCATGATTGTGTGTGCTTCTTTTACTGTTGTTCATGAGCCTGTAACTTTGTCCCACTTGTTGGAAACCTCTGCTAACATTACACTCATATTCAGGCAAATCAGTTTGCAGACCTTCACAATTACCCAACCCCAGTTTTATATAACATCCCTGATAGAGGTCCTCTGCATTGTTCATGTCAGGATGCTTATCTCACAAAAACATCTTCTCCATTGTTATGGCACCTTGTGTGACAGTCACATAATACACATTTTCAAGGCGCAGGCCATACTGTACCATATTGATATATGATTAGCGTACCTTCTACAAGTGTGTTCCATTGACATGCCCTCATCTGCTGTACATTAGGATGTTTCACCTGTCCTCTTTCCTTGTGTTCATTCCTACAATTCATTTGTATGTCCCTATTCAATACACACACTTCCCTTGACTGATTATTTTAAATGGTATTCCATGTCCCTTAAAGATCATCTATACAACAGTTGTACAGAATGCATGGAATGTGATTTCACAATACTCTACACTGCATACACTGTCATGTGCTGTGTTTGGACCATATACATTGCTATATGTTAAACTCTGGTAATCATTGTGGCACTGTGTAATCCCACCAATCTTGTTTGCTCTGAGGCACACAGGACAGCTATCCATGTTGCTTTACAGTTTCTTGGCGCAGCCATGAAACCATGATTGTTTACATTTAAACGTGGTGTGCAGCATGAATATGCAATGAGCACTGCCGCTCAATGTGCATCACTGAGGAAACACATAAACTCCATGTATGTCCACTTCATTTAAAAAACATTCCTTTGTCTGATCATTTGCTATTTTTCAGAATATTCTGTTGTTATCAACAAATCGTGCAACTTAACAAATTCATTCTTTGTATATTTTAGCTCAGTAACACAAACATTAATGGCTTCCAGTGAGCCCTTTTATCTTGTAAAGAATAAATGATGAATAAAGGGAATATTTTTCTAGTCTCATATTCTTCTTCTTTTTCTTTTGGCTGTTCCCATTAGGGGTCGCCACAGTGGATCATCCGTTTCCATTTCTTCCTGTCCTCTGCATCTTGCTCTGTTACACCAACCACCTACATGTCCTCTCTCACCACATGCATAAACCTTATCTTAGGCCTTCCTTTTTTCCTTTTACTTGACAGTTCCATCTTTAGGATCCTTTTCCCAATCATTCCTCCTCAGCACATGTCTAAACCACTGTAATCTTGCCTGTCATGCTTTGTCTCTAAACTGTCCAACCTGGGCTGACCCTCTAATATACTTATTCCTAATCCTGTTCACCCTCATAACACCCAGTGCAAATCTTAACATCTTTAACTCTGCCATGTCCAGCTGTGACTCCTGTCTTTTTGTCAATGCCACTGTCTACAACCCATATAACATTGTTGGTCTCACTACCCTCTTATAGACCTTCTCTTTCACTCTTACTGGTACTCTGTCACAAATCACTCCTGATACTCTTCTCCACCCACTCCACCCTGCCTGTACTTTCTTCTTCACCTCTCTTCCACACTCACCATTACTGTGAACTGTGTATCCCAAGTATTTAACCTCATCCACATTCACCAACTCTATCCAGTGCATCCTTAGCATTCCTCTATCCTCCCTCTCATTCACACACATATATTCTGTCTTAGTCCTTTTGACCTTCACTCCTCTCCTCTCCTCTCCTCTTTAGAGCATATTTCCCCCTCTCAAGGGTCTCCTCAACCTGTGCCCTACTATCACTACAGATCACAATGTCATCCGCAAACATCATAGTTCACGGAGATTCCTGTCTGATCTTATCTGTCAACTTGTCCATAACCATTGCAAATAAGAAAGGGCTCAGAGCTGATCCTTGATGCAGTCCCACCTCCACCTTAAATGCATCTGTCACTCCCATTGCAGACCTCACTGTTGTCAAACTACCATTGTACATATCCTGTAGCACTATTACATACTTCTCCGCCACTCACAACTTCCTCATATAATACCACAAGTCCTCTCTAGACACCCTGTCATATGCTTTCTCTAAGTCCACAAAGACACAATACTACTCCTTCTGACCTTCTCTGTACTTCTCAATCAACACTCTCAGAGCAAACATTGCATCTATAGTGCTCTTTCCTGGCATGAAACCATACTGCTGATCACTAGTCATCACCTCCCTTCTTAGCTTAGCTTCCACTACTCTTTCCCATAACTTCATGCTTCATTCATTCACTTCATTTTTCTAGGGTCATATTAATTACTTAATTTATGTCTTGTTGCTTCTCTTTTATCTTTTCCTTTTCTTGAAAGGTTGTTGTTGTTGTATCTTTCAGCAAGTGTATCAAATACCTTGACGGCTTCTTCTCATGTGACCAGCAGAGATGGGGCTTACTGTACCTATTCAGGCTTCTGAGATCTTCTACATATCAATCATCTGGATCCACATTTTTAATCTATCTGCTAAGATGCTTCACAGTGATAGAACTGTTGGTAGTTTAGATAAACCATCCTTTCACAAAATTATAAATTACTCCAAAGCCGTTTTGTGAGTTATTCAAGTAAAAATGTTTGGCATAATGTTAAAGGTGTTTACCTTACAGTTGCAAGGTTCAGCATTTGATCCCTTGGCTAGGTATGTAACAGTCTGCAGGCTAATTGCCTAGTATTAACCTATATGAACTGATCGGCAACTTAATGTTTAAAAACAATCTAATTTTGAACTGCAGATTACAATTCTGCCTTTAGAAATAATAAATCAAAAAACAAACTTTTCACTTCTAACACTGGTAACATTTTTAATGTCTGCCAGGATTCTCAGTTAAGTCTCAGACAAAACAAATATATGAACAACTTTCTTGATGTCTTTACTGTGACTGCCTAATAGAAATAATAGTTCTACATGCATTTCTTGTCTTGTGAGCTTTCTTATATTTAAAATAAATACCCTCTATTAAACATATATTTCTTGTCTGTGAGCTGTAATATTTTAAATAAATACCCTCTAAATAACATGCATGTAGCCCAGTATATAGCATAGGTGTTAGGTGGAGAATCAGCTAGTATTTGAACTTTATATTATGTAAGTGTCATGCAAAACATTTCCTAGGATACAGTGGATTTATTTCAAGGGTAGTGGGAATGCAGTAATAATGTGACAAATAAAAAATGAAATATGGAATGATTTATTAATAAAATGAATTAATGTGGAAAGTTAGCATGGAATCATAATATTTAATTGTTTGCTTATATATAAGATCTACCTTTATTGTATAGAAAATATTTTGGAAGAAATGCATGTATATAACTGAATGTTCCCCTTGAAAAGATCAGTAAAATACTTGAGAGAAAATTTCTGCAGAATTGTGTGACAGGTACATAAATATGTTTGTCTTTTCTGCAGATAATATTAAAATGTAGGTGAGACTGTTTTGCTAACCAGTATGTTCCCTTTAAATACTTAAAGGCAGGCTGATGTAGCTGGTGTTGCATCATGAATGTCATAAAACCAAAGACTTACTTGAAAAGAATAACATTTTATGTGATTTACACAACTAATTTTGAAGCTTCAATAGAGTAAAATGTATGCTTTTAGTCTATGAGTCTTTAGGCCTGATATGTTAATTACACTTCTCTTAGATCAGCCCACATAAGGGTCTGAGAAGTGCAGCACTGAATGGGAGACAAAATGTACACTGGTAAATTGTCTGGAGATGATGTCACAAATCTATATTGTTGCTAGATCACTCAAAGCATAGCCGGTAATTAATAGTAGTCAGCCATTTTCCATTAGCTGACATCTGATTGTCATTAAATTGAGTCAGGAAGAGGCTGATCTGCTTCCCATTTAAAACTTTGCACTTGCCTCAGACTGTCCCAACACAGTAGAAAGATTGTCCCCATAGTCTCACTCATAAAGATTTATGTGATTGCCTTCACCACTGAAAATGTATTTTTATGAGCTTTCTTACTTATTGGTCAGTGCTGTAATATGCATGAAAGAAGTGTGGTGAATGGAAGGACCTCAGACAGCATATAAGAAAAAAAATCTCATAACCAGTCTAATGCAGAAGCAAGCAGTTTGAACAATACCTGAATTGTAAAGAAGGCCAGCCATTTGAATTCATTTTCCACTGCATTTTTAATATAAGATGCTTTAGGTTTTTGCTCTGAATAGCACATTGTCTGCTTTCTGTAAATAGCTGTATGCACATTTCTGATGTGAGAATGACTAGCAAAAGAAAAAATCTTCAAATCTGATTTGACTGGCATATGTAATGCATTTAAAGTTAAAAGCAGCCATTGATTTTCCAGGCCGAGAGGTATTATGCAAAGACAGCATTATCAACTTGAAGCATTTATTAGTGGAGTACTACATATTTATGGTTTCCATTTTATCTGTGTTCTGGGGCACAAATCAAGCTGAACTGAAATGATGATTTGCTGTTATTTCCAATAAAAAAAAAAGTTTTACTTTGACATTATAAATAAAACACCAAATTTTAAAATGAATGGAACAAAGCCACAGCAGTGTAAAGTTCTTTGTAATACAGAATAGACTTCAAATGGAACACTGTCGAGTTTGCAGGTTATTTGCTGGAGTAGTTCCATATTCTTGGGTGAGTAAATGAAGTGGTGTATGTGACAAAAACTGCTGAAGTTGCCCACTTTTTCATTAGATACAGATTGAAATTAGTCTTTTCAAAACCTCAGAGTATGTTGTTTTAGTGTTTCTGTAACCCATGATACATCAGACAGCCAAGCCAGTAATGAATTAAGTTATTCAAGTTAGGATTGCTGCTAATCAGGAAACATTTCCCAGTTTAAACAGATACCTTTTCTTGTTAGAATATGAATTACTAAAAATCAACAAAAGATCATGTCCTCGTGACACTGAAGAGTTAGCTAGCCTTTCCCATTTTCCTTCCAGAATATGCATTGAGGCAGTCATTGCTCAAACGATTAACTTTTCTTATGTAAAGGGACATTTTTTATTTTTTTTTCTCAGTATAAATGTGTTTCACTTATCAAATTTAAGCACTTGCTGTAATTGTGTAGGTATTTCTTGTGAGACTTGTTCATTGTGGTGACATTAATTACAGGTCTCCCCATCTCCACTGTTAAGTGCACACGTGTGTAGACACACACACACACACACACACACACACACACACACACACACACACACACACACACACACACACACACACACACACACACACACTACAATTAGGTTCTGTGCTGTCATCAGAACTTCACTCTGGCTAAATGGATGGAGCAGAAGGTTGTTGTAGAACAGAAAAAGAAATATGTGCCTTGAGTGCTAATGTATTCACCTTAAACATAAAGTGAGGAGCTTGCATCATTCTTAGCAATTTCATTATTATATTATTATGGGACATAAACCATTGCGAGATATGTACTGGCGTAACCAGTTGTTGCTTGCAAACCGCTTTCCCAGCCTTTTGGAATTAGAAGCACAGGTCAGTAAATTATTTCACTTAACTTGTGCTTATTGACCACTGTTACCTTGAATTCATTATAGGATCATAGGATCATACAAGATTACTAGGCTATTGGCCCAGAGGCCCTTGTAAGCCTAGATAAGAGTTTAGCCCATGTTTAGACAAGTCAGCACCCGATGCCCCTGTCCAGCAGGGACACGGGTGGAATCACAGAGGTATATTTTCTGTTTCCCATCCAGTTATCCAGGTTGTGCTTAAAAGGGGTAAAGGGATACTCTGCTTGACATGGAGAGGGAGTCTATTCCACAGATGTGGGAGTCTCTGGGACATAAATGTGTCCCGCCAACAATTCTTGTTGATGTTGCCAGTTACTTGAGTGGAGTTTAACTTGCAGATATACAGCAGTCCCATCAAGGTGGGGTCTGTGATCGCCTCATAGGCCAGACAGAGGTCACCTTTGAATAGTCTGTATGAAACTGAGTAGAGGGATAGGGCTTTTAGCCTGTCTGTGTATCGTAGATGTTTGAGGCCCTGGATTCTCTTGGTGTGGAATCTTTGTGTTCTCTGCTGCATGTGCTTTGTGAGGTACATGCCAAAAGGGGTCATGTACTCAATAATGGGCCTTATAAGGGAAGAGTACAGGGATGTTATGACCTCCTTGTCCCTGGATGAGATCCCCTTACTTATGAGGTAGGCCACAAAGTTACTGAAGTGGATCAGTACTGCCGTCTTTTTCTTTGAATAGTTTTATTAGATTTTCACGCAAATAACCAAAAGACAAAGATCACACACATATGCAATTCTAGTGTAGTCATCCATCTATCTATATATATCTATATCTATACATACACACACACACACACACACACACACACACACACACACACACACACACACACGCATATATATATATATATATATATATATATATATATATATATATATATATATAAATAACATTATAAGATATATAGATGGTATACCTTCATTTATTTGAAAGGAGGTTGTACGATGCACCAAAGTGCAAACGTACAACCTTCAGATGTCTGTAATGTCCAGTGATAGTGTTGCAAATTCCAATGAGTGAATGCACATGGGCAGACGATGATTGGAATTTGGCATTTCAGCTGCAGATCGCACTATAGCGGGGATCAGGAATGAACCCTTCCCTCACTGTAGTGTGATCTCTGTGTTTGTATATTAAAACAGGGGGGTGCAGTGGGTGCAGGGGGCTTGCATAACAATGTTCGGAGATGTTTGGAGTTTGAAAATGGTCCAATCTAGTTTTTCAGATTACCATTTTTGACGTTTTTTTTTTTTTTTTTTTATATGTTGTGTGTCAGCATTTAAAGTCACACAATAGTGCGAATGCACAAATGCCTTTCACACAAATGAATGCATACCTATATAGATATTATATCTGTCTATCTATCTTTCTATCTATGTATATCAATGTAATATCTATATGTATGTGTTTATATTTATGTATTAAGTGGTTGACATATATCAACTTCTTAGTTCTTTAAAAGCTGAAGAAAACATTCAACATTTCATAACTGCATAGATAGGAATAACATCTGCTAAAAATCCCGCCTCAAAAAAGTCAAAGATTATTTTTATTATTAGTTTCATGAGAGATGGTAATATTGTTGGTCTGCAATCAAAGCCTTGCATAACCAACTGTTATACTTTGACCTAAAGACAAATTTAGATAGTCCATTACATAACTGTCTCCATCTGTGATAGCACATTTTCAGTCCCCTGAATCTTTATTGTTTTTAAGGATCCATATGGGACTTACCCTTTTTTCATACTGTCTTGCCTTCAACTCACTGCCTTATCCATAAAGTCATCAAAATGAATGTCTATGCCTAGAGAAAAAAAATCTTCCTGTTTTTCGTAATCAGCATGCTTCTAACATTATACTGTCTTTCTTTGCTGTCAAATGAGTCTATGTTCTTCAGCAGACTTGTTTCCTCCAGTACTTTTTGGGAATACATATAAATGAGTTCACCATGTAAGATGCCATTAGCTCTTTAATTTGGCTGCCTGTATCACTTTCATCTCAGTTGTTTCTTTGTTTTGATCTTGCTCTTGTTCTACATCCTTTTCAGTGTTTGAAAACTGTCCGGCAGGAGTTGTCACTTTCTAGTTTGCTCACATCTTCGTGTCATCCATTCATGACAAAAGGGTGTAACTCCCGTGTTTTGATTAAGCTGTTCTTCCATACCTTTCATTTCTCCACTATATTTGTCCTGAGACTCTTGGCGCGGGCACAGTGCCATAACACATGCATTAGTCCTACTCCACTGTGTCCTTACTTCAAGTACTTTTGTGCACATCTGATGTGGAGTGAAACAGCACCTGTGTAAGGTACGCATGTGTTAGTCCAAAACAGAGTTTATGTCTCTGAATGCTGAGAATATCATGAGGATTTCCTCCGCCAACATCTTTCTTTATCTGTTTTTCCATTTTTTGTGAGTTTAGTCATTGTCTACATGCTTTATGAACTTGAGATGACTGTAAATCTGACCCCTTATGTCATGACTTCTCCCACTTTTTCAGTGGTAATAACCTTGTTTTCCCATTTATCGCCTTCTCTTTTTCTATATTATTGGCCCATTTTGACACTACAGTTCTCAGATAGTAGTCAGTCGCTCTTATCTTTTCGACTTCTGATTTATTTGTTTATTTATTTATGTGATATTTGTTAACTGGGCTGATCCAACTGAGCTCAAGCCCATTTTCAGTGGAGACCTGAGGAGAAAGGCTCCAAAGGTATTTATACAATTTACTGAAAAAACAGAAAACATGTATGTAATTACAGAAATATGAAATTCATTGGGAATTTTGTAATAGTTTACAAGCATGAGAGAATTATACATATAAACATATGCAAACATACATACATACAGGTTATTAGCATAACTGAGTTGAATACACTGTACAAAAAAAGCATGGCAGAAATAGTTTTAAGAACATATATATTATTCAAGGAAACTGGAAAGTAGAGGTATAAATAAATTAAAAATTAGGCTGTTTTTTATGTTAATTGTTTGTTTGTGTCTTTCGGCTTTTCCCGGTTAGGGGTCGCCACAGCAGAACTCCGGTCCGCTAATGAATGGTAGTGGATTTTTATGTACTGGGTTACCAGCCCTGACACACAACCTTCAACGAAGGCATGCCCCATTCAAGTATGCCTTCACATAGAAGACGCTCTAGCTGAGAATCGAATGGGACAACGTCTTGCTATGAGGTGACAATGCTACCGCAGCACCACCATGGAAAAATTAAGAGAAAAAGCAGAAGGATAGATAAGAAGTACAGTATACACACATAAATGTTCCATTGACAGTCTTCTTTCTGTCAATTCCTTTTCTACCCTCAAAATACTCATTTTCCCCCATCACATATGCTTATTAATTGTCCTAACTTCATTATTCCTTCTTTATAAAGCTTCATATTGAATACCAGCCAGTTCTCTTACTTGCAAACCTGGAGTTTTCCACAATTATATTTTCCATATGTATCTTTGAAAATGTTCCTCTCCTGATAGCCACTTTCTTATAGTACTTGAATACAAATCCAGGTAAATTTATTTCTCCATGTGTCTTTTCCCATTGCTAGCTTTACATTTCTCTAGAAAAAGTGAATGGATCCATTTCCTATTCTTCTCACATTTAATCCATTGGTTTAACCTAACCACAACAGTGTAATAATTAAAGCTGATTATGATCCATCTCCCTTCTTATCTAAAAAGGAAGTTAGCCCTAGTTTTGTTTGCTTCCCTGTCCTTACAAACCATTCACAATGATTTTGGAAATTCTTCATTACCTTCTTCTGTCTGCATACCTTGTTCTGACTCTGTTTTTTACTGTGATTCTTTCAGCATACCATCTCTGATGCCACGCCATATTTAATGCGTGTATATATTGTTTTTTTTTTCAATCACTCTGTAGACAGTGTCATTTATCTATTGCCTCTATATCCTAAAGCCCACTATGATATTCACTTTGTATATAATATATATATATATATATATATATATATATATATATATATATATATATATATATATATATATTGCATTCTGTCATTTGCTTTGTATATAATATCATGTATCTATTTGTGTTTTACCTAGACTGAGACTGAAATGTGTCCAATGGTATCAGTACTCTACTCCAGTTAACAAATTAAAAAAAAAAAATAAAATAAATGATCATTTCTCTTGTCTGAACTTTTCATGGGAATATAACTGATTTGATACCCCGATTTCAAACTAAACGTAATTTTGTTAATACTTATCCTACTTAATACTATCCTAACTTTGCTTAGCCACTTCCAAAGAAATCTTCTTTTTTTAACTTCATCCCAGAGTACTTATTTTCCCTAATCTGTTACAAAATTTGCAGCCTATTTATTTTGCACCAGGTGATACTCATTTTTGGGTCTATATTAAATCAGTGAATGCTTAAAAAAGCGAACGCTGATTTATCGACCCCATGTAAGCGAAAGCTTACAATCCCGAACACTTGGAACAGCGATCTTTTTCCCAGGGAAAAAAAATCGCTGTTCCACAAAAAAAAATAAAAATAAAAATAAAAGTTGAAAACGTTACATAAAGTGGGGGTCTTCGCCCCCCACAATCCCCCTACTTAAATATACCAACTTCAAGATTGCGCTACAGTGAGGAAAACAGCAAAGTAACGGAGGCGGACAAGCAATTTCTTTCCCAGGGAAAGAAATCACTTATATGCTGTTTCGCTATTTTGCTCTTTCGTGCTTTCAAGTTCAATCAAGATGCATTTGAAGGATTGCGTCTTCGATTATATTATAGGAACCCTCATTTTCATATTAGCCTCCTTGTTTTTGTGCCTTTCCCTGATTTAAAAAAAAAAAGCATCACATTCTTCTTCTTTGGATTGTAGTCAAGCCCTAATTCTCTGCTGAAATGCTTAAAGTATTTTAATGGTCCTCCTAGCATGTTGCCAAGCTTGTCCACTAAAGCATGCAGTCATCTGCAAAGAAAAAGAAAATGCATTCCATACCCTTCTGTATTCCTCCTCTGCAAGAAATCATCTATTTCTTCTAAAGACACTTTCATATCCAATAAAAATAAACTATGAGAAAGGGGGCATCCCTGTTATGCTTCCTGTCTTATCTCAATTTTCCTTGGCATTCTCTCATTAACCAAAACTTCTGTTTCTTGCAGGTTGCACAATGCTCTTTTCCATCCTCTGGCACCCTGTCCAACCACCCATCTGTATTAATATCCTACGTAGAACCTGTTAGTCTACTAAGTCAAAAGCTTTTCTTTTGCCAAATAATACCACTCTTGCATGTGCTATTTGCAATCTTGCCTCTGTTTCCCAAAAATGTCTGCCCCACCTACCAGCTGTTTATTAAATGACTACCTTTGATAAGGTCAGCCTGAGTCTCCTGAATGAAACTTGGTGCCTACCCTCTGATCTTAGTATGCAGTTCATTTGCTAATATTATGGCGTCTATAGACTTCTCAGAATGGCCAGTACAAACACTGAAAAATTGATGGCGTGCATAACATCCATACTCAGACTCAACATTCTAGAAAGTAAGTGCACTAATGATATACAACTTTTTATAGGTCTTGTATCTGTCTCATTAGGATTTAAATGTATATGCTCTGGATTCTGTATTCATCGCTGTTATCCCCTTACATAACCCTTACTCTAACCTTAATCCAGGAACACTTGGATAATCACATCAACTGCTATAACACAGTGTTGCACATCTTCACAACCACCACTTTTTCATTCAAACATTAATTTTCCTGGACACTCCTGCTTACCTACAAATTATAAAAGTAAATTCAACCATACGTGATTCACACAAATGAACAGTCACTCATCTATGCATTCTGTCCTTTTAAACACCCACAGAAACCTTTCAACCAAATGGGTATTCCAGAACACATATACATTACCACACACACACACACACATATATATATATATATATATATATATATATATATATATATATATATACATACATACATACATGGGTCTACTTGAAAAGACCGAAAGCCCACTTACCCAAAGACATAAAGACTGAGATGACATCAATGAATCTTCATTTAAATGACTCCACTCATAACCAACAATTTACCCAGGGAAAGGAATTGGATGGCCAACAATCATAAGAAAGTACAGGGAAGCACTACAAATCCACACAAGTGGGGGGTGGGGACATTGCCCCCCACACCCCCTAATAATTATACCATCTCCAAGATTGCACTATAGTGGGGAAAAGGGCAAACTTCCAAATGTTGGCTGACCACTTTCTTTCCCTGGGTAATTTGTTGGTTATGCGAAGAGTCTTTTAAATGAAGATTCTGTGATGCCATCTCAGTCTTTTCAAGTAGACCCACACACACATATATATACAAGTATATGTGCATATATATGTGTGTGTATATATATATATATATATATATATATATATATATATATATATATATATATGTGTGTGTGTGTGTGTGTATGTATATAGTCTGTCAGGTAACATGGCATTACATTGCAGTGATTATTTATAAGCAACATTGCAGTATTAATACTGTACTGAGCAATTTAGAGCTGCACTTTGCACTTTCAGTTACATCAAAATAACACTTGTCTGTAGCGACACTGATAAAATGTTGTATTCCCAGAGCTAACAAGAACTAGAGATGGGAAGATTAAGTTAGATGAAACTGTGGTTAAGCAGCTTAGACATATAAAGTGGCCCTGCAGGATTGTCACTCTTGCTATATTTGCCATCTATCTTTGTATTCAACATCACATTAATGTTCCCATCTATCAGCTCCACTTCTACTCACATTCGTATGTTATCTGACTGTTTGAAAAATCTCTGAAAGAATCCCTGAATCTCTCATCTGAGGTATAAATATTTGCTTCAAACCAAAGGTTTCCTTCTTACCTAGACATACCCTTTGTCTTACTTTATGTAGGAAAGACCCTATTTGGGCAGCTATGTCTTGCAAAAAAAAAAGGTAACATAGATGATGTCCTGAGATTTTGGGCAATTAAAATGTCTTAAATTTCTTCTAGTTGCATAAACCAATTATTTTGTTTCTGAAACTCCATAATATTATACTAAAACAATAGACACAACTCAAATTCTGTAAGAGTGAGCTTTTATTTTAGCAAAAAACTAAAAATGTGACATCCAGTCCTTTGTACTACTTGTGCATATGGATTATATGCATACTCATAATTTCCATGATAATGTTACATTTTGAATATTTAAAAATATGGCAACCCTTTCTCTTACCTTGCCTGCCATATGATTCCCCTACCATTCCAAAGCAATTTTTAACAGCTTCTAATACATTTTGGTAAACACTGGTGCTCACAATGTTTATTTTTATCACAGTACACACCACAAATTTAACTTTAAATTTAAATTGAGGCAAGAAATAGCCGAAAACGCATTTCTCCATAAGTCCCAGTAAGCACATTTGCATTAATCTACACAAACGTATAACTTTATGTTTCTTCCTTTATTCCACTCTTGGTATGCCTCCCACAGTTTTCCCCTTCCACCTAATTTATAGTTAATCCGTCTGTTATGTATGGGTCCAAACTCATTTTAAAGCTCTGACTCACAAAATATGACAAAAAGCACTGCCTTTTGACATCCATGCAGCCATACGCTAACAGTGTGATAGCATTAGAAGAGTCACTCAGTTTAAATATTACATCAAGATAACATTTATTATGTGTCTTCTTTCTCCAGATCTTTGTTTCCTTCTTTCATCTTTTGGACAAGCCCTGTAATTCAGTCCTGTCCAGTTTTCTCAACCTTTTAATGAGTGGCAAAAGCTCCCACATTGGGGACAATTTTTATATATTACTAAAACACACTTTAAATGTTAATAGAACAACAAGTTTTGCATCAACATACATTTTCTGAACAATAAGAAGCATGACATTCTAATGTCTGGCTTTACTGACTGATAATAAACCTCACGAATTTATCAGAAAATCAAAAATGTTATGAGAGATGGCAAAATTGTGAGGCAAAATCAGGGGGATTCTTCAAAATCAGGGAAGGGTATGGGGTACGACAGAAATGCTTCCATGTGTCATTGAAGTGAACTCCAAGTGGTCAAATAACATGCATGACAAAGTGGGAAATCATTGAATGTGATGTCATCGGTGAGATCACAGAATGCCACATTAAGGTAAGTTGTTTTTTACTAGGTATTGTGTGACTTCAGAAATAATATATTTAAATTAGTTGGTATGTGAGAGTGCAGGGGCTTCCTTTCCCTGTGAAAAACAGTTAAATGAAAAACATGCTTCATTTTATGTAACTCCATGTTTTGACGTATTTTATTTGAAAAGATGGGGTTCAAAAAGACTGAGATTTGATTGGTCACCTACCACCTGATGGAAACATACATAGGTTCATAGGTTCATAGGTTGGTACTAGGCTATCAGCCCTAGGGCCTATATAAGCCTAGCCATAACAATTCCCTGGCTATTTCTTCCCAGAATATTTACTTCACTGGTCCCCTGTCTAGCAGGGTGACTGACATGATCCTCGGGGTGAATTTCCTATCTCCCATCCAATTGTCAAGGTTCCTTTTGAAAAGGGCCAAAGAGGTGCTCAGCTTGACATATATGGGCAGTCTATTCCAGAGTATGGCGAGTCTCTGGGTCAAGAACCTATCCATCCAGCATGTTTTGTTCATGGTGATGACCAGCTTTAGATCCCTGGAGTGTGTGGCTCTAAGGGATTGGGATTTCTTTATGTGTAGCATGTCCAACAGCTCTGGGTTTGACATGGCCTTGCATGTTAAGCAGAGATCACCTCTGAGTAGGTGATATGTGACAGAGTATAGCTGGAGTTGTTTTAGACGGTCACCATAAGGCATCTGCTTTAGGCTTGTGATTCTTTTAGTGAGGTATTTCTGTGGTCTTTCCAGTTGTTGCAGATGTCTTGTGAGGTACATACCAAACAGGGCATTGTACTCTATAATGGGTCTAATGAGGAATGAGTACAGTGGGACAATGACCTCCTTTTTTCTGGATGAAAAGCCCTTAGTGATGAGGTGTGCCACATAGAAGGATTTCCTGACTGTTGTGGCTATGTGATTATCGAAGGTGAGACTACTGTCCACCTGTGTCCCTAAGTCCATTATCACACTTCCAGTGCTTAGTGTACTGTCAATTATCTGGTAATTCATGGGTACATGTTTTTTCCCAAAGGCAATAACTATACATGTATTGGTATTTAGCTTGAGCCCATGGCTCTGACACCAAGCATCTGTTTCTGTAAGGCCCTTATGTAGAATATCCACATCATTTGGGGATACAATAATGGCTTCCAGTTTCTAGTCATCTGTTAACTTTGTTAGCCAGAGTCCCTTAGTGCTGGCCTGTACTTCAGAGAAGTAGATGCCAAACAAGAGCGGTCCCAGGAATGAACCCTAAGGTACTCCACTTGTCACTTGTCTGGAGCTGGATTTTAAGTCTGTTACTTTTACAGTGTGTGTTCTGTCAGTAAGTAGTTGGCAACCATCGAGTGATGTAGGGATTAATGCCCAGCTTAGTTAAGTTTATCTATGATTCCAAAGTGGGGGATGGTGTCAAAGGCCTTGGCAAGGTCCAGAAAGGCTGTGTGGACTGCCTTACCCTCGTGCATGACTCTGGAGACTGATTTGAAGAAGTCAATCAGGTTGAGGAGACAAGATCGGCTCTTTACAAAACCAAACTGAGTGGGGTCCACTGTTTGAAGGTTGCCAATGTCTTTGTTTATAAGTTCCATGATAATGCATTCCATGGCTTTGCAGATCAGGCTTGTCAGACTGATGGGACGATAGTTCCCGGGATCCAAGGTGGATCCCCCCTTCTGGATTGGGATAACTGCAGCTGTGCGCCACTCACTGGGCACAAAGTCTGAGGTGAGGCTATGATTAAACATGACAGTTAGGTGAGGTGCCATTTCATTCTGTAGTTCATGTAGTACACAGCCTGAGATGTTGTCTGGTCCCATGGATGCTGTATTTTTAGCTTTGGAGAGTGTGGTTTTTACCTGTGTGGCCGTGATTACAGCATTTGGCAATATTTTGGTATTGAGATGGGCCCTTTAGGGGGTGAGATGGGGGTGAAGTTGGCACTGAATCGATCTGCCAGCATATTGGCAATATCCTTGGGATCAGTATATTTAATGCCATTCTGTTGTAGCTCAGAGCAGATTTGAGCATTGCCATTTAGATACTTGACATAACTATAAAATGCCTTGTGGTAGTCCTTGGAATCATTGGCAATTTTATTTTTGTAACTAGCTTTGGAGGATTTTCTGAGGGATCTCAGCTTCTTACTGTGGCTGGTAAGGGAGTATTTTGCATTCTGGGAGTTTCCTCTTTTCTGCAGTAGTTTCAGTTTCCTCCTTCTGTTGTATAGTTTGTTTATGGTAGGGGACCACCAGACTGGCTTCCTTTTTTTTGAGGAGAGCGTCTTGGTTCTATTTGGAATGGCATGATTCATGCACGAGTGGATGTGCTTGTGCAGTGCCTTAGTGTAGGATTCAGCAGTCGAACTTTCAATTCCCGTCTGCATGGATGCCATGAAGTTTGTCCCTTTTGACTTGAGTAGCATGAAGTTGGCTTTGGAGACTTTTTTATGGAGGTTTCCCTACTGGGGAGGTGGGGGTGGGATGTGGACATCAAGGGTGATTAGCTTATGGTCAGATCTGACCAATGAAGGGGTGACCACTGGTGTGGAGCATCGATCTCCCATGTTGGTAATGACCAGGTCTAGGATATTTGAGCCCCTGGTGGGACTATGGATTAGTTGATCCAAAGCGTTGGAATTTATGAATTCCAAGAACCGTTACTACTACTCTGCAGTAAGCTACAATTTGGATTGCAATTTTATCTAATGTTAGTTACACCTATAGAATTTCAGATGCATTGTGTTGTTCAACTAGCCTCGAGGTGTGAATATCCTTCGTGAATATGGACACTCCTCCGCTTTTAGTGCTTCTGTCCTGGTTTGGTGGCTGAAAAGTGTGGTAAGAGTTGTAGCCTGGAATTGCAGGGGTGCTGTCTAGAGCTTTGAACCAGGTCTCAGTTACTGCACAGATATCAATGTTCTCCATTTTTAGGAGCGCCTTAAGAGAGTGCATTTTGAGGTTCAGACTTCAGGCATTGAGTAGCATTACCTTCAGATTTTGCATGCTTCTGTTATGGTGGTGGCTTTGTCCTTTGAGCCTTGCCTAAAAAAGGCACTATAGGGGTGGCAAAAGCCTTGGCAAGTAACCTGAATCCCAGGGGTGACAGGTGCAGACCATCTCTGGCAAAGCATCGTGGTCTGTTGATCTTGTCATCCCAGGCAGACAGATACTGGAGCACCTTTGAATGACACCAGAAGCTTAGCCAATTGTTAAAGTCAATCATTTTGTCCTTATACTGTGGTATCATTCTGGGCGACGGCAGAATGCT
>NC_056730.1:821003098-821155598 GCF_019279795.1 Protopterus annectens
CAAGTATTTTTACTTTATTATTACTATATGGATGACATACATAATTTCCTAACTTTCCCAATTATATTATATTTTTTCATTATTACCAATATGATTTCATGTCTAGTCATGTCAATTGCATTATTAAAGTCTCCTATTGTGAATTTTGCTTCTTCTTTTTATTTACAATATCATCCACAATGTCTCTGTCATTATTAATTCTTGACAACCCTTCCCATTATACTATATATGCTATCTTCCGTAATATTTTCCATTTTAGTTTCAAATCTCTTTTGTATTATTTTCTTAAATATTGTATAATCATTATTAGTCAATACTATTGGTCTATATTTTTTATTCTCTTCTGTCTTTCTTCTTCCATATGAATTTAAGTATTCCACTACATAATTCTTTAAACATAAACCTTCATTTAACCATTCATTCATAATCTTTAAAAAATATATTTTTTGCCAGTCCCTTAAAATTTTATTCATTTTATAACCTATTCCATCTGGGCCTTCAGCTGAATCTATATTAACATGTCCTAATACTTTATCTAGATCATTTACAAAATCTCCTTTTCCAACTGTTTATTCCCTTTTTCTGTTAACTTTTTTTTTACTTTCCACATTTTTTATCCTTCATTTTTTTCTTTTCTTTAAACATTTCTTCTACACATTGCACTACATTGTTGATAATCTTTTTCTGAGTTATTTCTATTTCTCCTTTTACATTTTTTATTTCACTCATTATACTACCATCTTCCTTTGCTAATCTGCTTAAGTAACTTGGTACTTCTCTTTTTCCTTGTAAAAAATATTGTTAGTTCTATAACAATTCTTGTAATTTTTCTTGATAGCTTTCATATAATTATTTTTCTTTGTTAAAGTACTTTCTAGCATTATGTTCTAAATCATCCAATGCGTCATATGTTGTTTTATATTTTTCTCACATAATATTACAATATTGCCACTGTAAAAATCACCCACTATTTAGAGCAATTTTTATAAAATGTTCTCAATTTAATATCTTTCCATAACTGCATTACTAATCTCTTGCCTTCTTCATTCAATCCTATTCAACTATCCCCCCTTCTCCTATAACTAAACTTTCTGATACTATAAAATAATCTATTTCAGTTTTATATATATATATATATATATATATATATATATATATATATATATATATATATATATATATATATATATATATATATATATATATATATATATATATATATGTGTGTGTGTGCATATATATATATATATATATATATATATCTATATATATATATATATATATATATATATATATATATATATATATATATATATATATATATATATCCATTTTGTAAGTTCATTAATTTTTGCCCCAAAGTTTTAACTTACCACATCTTATAATTTCTAACATTTTTCTTATATCAGTTTATTTCTTTTTAAGCTTGCCTCTTAAATCATAATTACAGTTTTCTGTTATTATAATATTTGTATTTATCACGACATGTCTGAAAGCTGAATTTAATATGCTTTCCCTTTCTGTACAGTTAGTATAAACATATATTATAATTCTATATACTTGTTCTTTCCATTTTAAATCTACAATGGTTAATCTTCCCATTTTTGCTAAAGTTACATGTAATGTCTTTACTGTATTTCTACAAAATACAGCTATTTCAGAACATCTCTCATTTCGTAAATTCCAGATTATTTTTCACCTCCATAGTTCTTCACTTGTTAAAAATATTGTGTCTTCTAATATAATTACATCTATATCACATGTATTATACCACTCTAAAACTCCCATTCTGCTTTCTATATTCTTAATACCATTCACATTTACAGAAAGCACTCTAAAATTGTCATTTTCCTTTTTCCCTTAGACTCATAGTTTCATATCTAATTACTGCCATTCTAAACCTAACCAATTTCCTTCTCAAGGATGAGAGCCAAACACTGTATCTTGTGTCTGTGAGTCAAACACCTTAACTGTTATACCATACCCCAAACTTTATCTGTATATATTCTTTTTCATCCAAATCTTTAGCTGTATGTATTCTTTTTTCATCCATTTCCTTTCTTTTTCTTTTGTACTTATCTCTTTATATTTTCATTTTCTGTCTTTTACCCTTTTACCAATATAATTATTTTTCCCTTTTTACTACCTTCCAGTTTATGTCGCTTTCATCACTTATTTCAGAACCTTCTTCTATGTCCTCTTTAGTTTTTTCTCATCTAATTTTTCCTCTATTTCTACTACTTCTAAAAGTTCTTTTTGTTCATTGTCTTCTTTTTCTTGTTCTTTTTTCTTACTGTTATATTCATTTTTCAGTTCAACCATAAATATACAGTTTTGTTACATTTATAACATTTCAGTTCACATGTATGCATCATATCCCCATTTCCCTACAAATATAACAGTTTTTTTGTCATGGTTAATAATCAAATGTCCTTCTTTTCCACAAAAAAAACATGTTTTGGGTTGTCTCCCGTATTTTACAATACCCCTATTCTCCTCCACATTTATCATGCTTGGTTTATATATATATATATATATATATATATATATCTATATATATATCAAGCAAACAAGAAAACTGAAGATCCAACCACGATGTTCAGTCCAGTCAAAAAAACGTAAAATCCAAACGAGTTCTTAAATTAGAGCAATATTTTATTTGTAATATAAAAAGGTATGATAAGCGCTTTCGCGTAGGAGTACCCACGCTTCATCAGCTTGTTTTTATATATATATATATATATATATATATATATATATATATATATTTTTTTTTTTTCTAGTTTTAACACAGTATTACAACACCAGCCACTAGTCCATAAATCCCTTTTGTCATAAACTTTTGCAATGTCCAGTACTTCTTAAAATAAAGCTTTTAAATGTTCTTTCAACATATCTCTTTCTACCTGTTTGAAATTGTACATGAATCTTTTTTGTTTCCCTGTTAAATGCTTTTATCACATAAAGATTCCATGGGTTACAGTCTTTCTTTTTTTCATCTTCTCCAAGAAAATTTTCCATTGAAAAAACAGTTTGAAATATAATGTCACAAAGAGTCAGTTTGTTAATAAGAATAAATGTTCTTACCTCATGTGCTTTTACACCCAAAGGAGCTATTAAATTGTCCCACACTTAATTCCTGTCCATTTCTGTCTTCTTTGTGTTGAAACCTTACCATGTAATTCTGTTTTTTCATTTTCTTTTGCCTTCTTTTCTGCTACTCCACTTTTGTATTATTATACTTTCTCTGCATGTTTTCTTTTCTGCCTTGCCACTGTTCTTCTGGATTGTCTCTACATCATCCTTTTGTATTTTCTCCATAATGCCCCCCCAGGAAACATCTTATTAATTTTCTGTCTCACTCTGCACCATCATTTCTTTAAGTAAATCATCTTGCAACCCTCCCAAATGGAGGTTTGTATTTATACATCCATCATTTGCTGACTCATTGCCATCAAACATGTTTCTTTAAAACATTTCCTCAGAAACCTGTACACATTCTCCGGTTTCAATATTGCTTTCTCTATCATTTCTTTCACTACTCCATCTTGTCTTTCTCTCTCCATCTTCCTCCCTGTTTCTCTAGACTGTCTCTGTGCCTGGAATGGAAACAGGAAGTGCTCCACCAAAATGGTTCCTACTCACAACAATGAAGAGTAGGGGATGCTCCCCGATACCCTGACCAAATTTCCCCTAGTAGTGTAAATTCCACCTTAGATCTGCCCTGAAAAGAGGCCACTACCCTAGTAAGAGTAACCCAGTCAACAAAGGATATGTGGCTTGAAGGATATCATTACTGTGATCATTAATGTCCTTTGTGCACAGAATTTTATATTGTTTTGGATGTGTCCCATATACCATGGTTTAATTTTTTTTACGTTATGAAGAATTCAAGTTGTATGAAATAGAACATTAGATTAGAGATGGTTGTGTAGGTCATTAAGATAATAGCTAGATGTATACATCACTATGTTATGTGCATGTTAGAGTGGTGGAGGTGAGATGGGATTGGTGAAACTTTATGTATAAAACAGAATAAAACAAAACAGTGGGGCAAGGATTGAGACTTGAGATACACAAGTGAGTGTAGGAGCTTATGTAGAGGTAGAAGAGGTAATTTTTATTCTAAAATTCCTTTTAATAAGTAGTCTTTGAACCAGTCAACTGCTTGCAGGCTATGCTCATTTCAGCTATTTAAGAGTGGATAACTGTGTAATCAGCCAAGTTAAAAACTTAAATTAGGTTGATGAAAAGGGCATTAGTTAGGTTGCCTTTGTCTATGTTGCTTAGAATATCATCTGCGAGACTCCACAATTCTGTCATTCTTTCACTACTCAAAACCATGTTATTGCAAGAGTAGGATATAATGCTGCACATAGGAGGAAAGCTGATTATATGATTTTTTGAAAAAACTTTTGCTAATGCTGAAACTATGGAGATGGGCTGGAAATGTGTTCTTGTGTTAGGTTTGACTTGTTTCAGGACTGGTCTAACTATAGTTGCTGATTTCCATAAGGTGGGCATCAGTTTGAGGTGGGGTATAGATTGAAGATATGGAGGAAATGGCTTACTATTAGCTCTCAGCACTGGAAAATGAACCATTGGTAGAAATTATCAGACTCAGGAGGGGAATCAAAAGAGATTTGCTCAAGTACAGGCAACATGTGTTTTGGTTTATTTTATTTTTTTAATTAGAAGGTTAAGAGGTTAATGGAGAAGATGGTTGGTAAGTGGGTAGTGTTGACAGTTGCATGCTAGTGGTGGTAGGTTCTTGTGTTCATTGAGTAAGTCCAAGGCAGAGAACTGTTGATGTTGTTGAGAACAAATAGTATTTTGAGTATTCTTATTATTGTTCTTTTTTTACTCCAATAAGAAGGGTCAGCCTCTGCCAGAAGCATTTAGGTGAGTACAGCAATGAGGTCTGTTTGGAGGTTTGGCATTAGGTTTTCTATCTTCCTATTACTTTATTTAGTATTGTCACACAAGGTGGTAGATTAAATCTTGGTCAATATTTTTTGGCCTTGCCTCCTTTCTTCCAAGATTCATTACCTAATTTCATCAGTTGTTTTAAGTCTTTAGTAAGATAGTCAGTTATTTAATTGTACAAAAAGTATAGTAATTAATTGGAGGACTGAGAAGTAAAAAGGTATAGTTTTCTGTGGAAGTATTTGCATTTTATAAGGAGAGACTGAGACACTAGTTAATAGAGATAGAGTTGCCTTCATCTATTTATTTATTTATTGACATTTGGTTGGGAGGTTGGCTTAATGGTTAAGGTGTTTACCTTAGAAATACAAGGTGTAGGGTTTGATTCTCACAATGGGTAACTGACTGGGCTTAAAATAGCCCAAAAGGGCAGTTAGCCTAGCGCTATTCTACAAAGCTATTACTGGTAAAGTTGAACTGGTTAAAAGCCAATTTTCAGCACAGGTCCAGGGAGAAAAACTCTAAAGTAATAAAAACATTTTAAGAACAATAATTTTACAGTCTTTAAAAATAATACAAAATCTAATACAGTTTAAATAATTATACCAAATTAGACATAATATGCAAACACTAATTAAGAACAGATACAAGTTATAAGACAATGATTAAATACTTAAAGAAATTGTAACCAGTTTATAGAGAAACTAAAGGTAAGTTAGTATAATACAAACAGGAATTGCAGTGTGAAGTGAGGAAAACAGCAGGCTTAGAGTATATTGGAAGGATATTTGTGGAATTATTAGGGAAATACACATTAGTGCAAAGACAGTGAATGATGAAGGTGTAGGTTATGCAAAGGGAAACAACATGGGGTTGGGAGGTGGGAGAAGACTGGTTCAGAAAGGAGTTACATGGCAGTAGCCAATCAGTGTGCACATATGTATGTCAGCTGCTCTGCTAGCTGATCAGCCACTGAAGGAAATCAGTTATGTGGAAACACTAGTAAGCAAATATAATATATTCTGCTAGTAGTTTAGTCCCAAAAAATCAAAGTGAATGACAGAATGACAGGAAAAACAAACTGATTTTTTTCTGTATGGCATATGAGATGACAGAAAGTCATAGGAGTAGGGAAGTAGCCATGGTGTTTGAGTGCTGGCAGTGGACTTTATTATGTCTGCAGTTTAGTGCACCATTAGACAGTGATATAGAATGACATTTGGAATGTTCACGTGAAATGTTAGCCACCTGGGAAAGGGGTAGTAGAAGTGGAAGCAAAAGGGCTGGCAAGCCAATACCTGAGATCTAATATCTCAAACTGTTCAATACACTAATGCAAGAAGAGATTGGGGAGTCACGGTCAGGAGAGAAATGAGCATCAACATCACTGTGCAATCACAGTACACATACAACACCTTTGACAAGGCAGACTGAGTGGTATTCCCAGTTGTGTCAATGGGGAATCAGTGGAGAGCAGAATCTTTCCACATTCATGAGGGTGGAGCAGACAAGTGTGCAGGCAATATTTATTATAGACTTTGAGGGAGAGGAGGAATAGATACTGTCACAGAGGTAATGCAAGGAGGTTAAGCAGATTAATTTTCCAGTTAGTATAATAGAAAAGAAAGGACAGAAATCAGATAGCTGATATTATAGTAACAGTATGATAGAACAGCAGAAGAGGGTAGTGGAGGTAGAAAGGAATCAGACAATGTGGAAAGAAGTGGATAGGTGAAGGAAAAGGGATGGAATGATTATAATAAAAATAACACCAGGCAGAAGGGAAACATACAGTGAAGAGCTTATTCAAACAGCCAGTAAAATGACAACCGAGCTACTATAAAAATGTTAAGAATGTCTAGTAAAATACCGGAGTCATAAAAGAATGCATTCAATTCATCTTTGTCATTGCAACATTTCTCCATCTCAATGCCCACCTGCTGTTTTGAATTCTCTGCCTAAAGGGGTTTCTTCATTAGCTTGACAGAAACCTTAGTATTCATCAAGTAGTATATTTCATGCTTTCTCTTCTTTAGAATGCACCCTTTCACTGAATGCCCCATTCTTTTCAGTTTTGCTGGTGACTATGATTCCCTGCTCTACAACATTTTCCAGGCTACAGTGACACTTATGCCAACTTTGTGAAACTTTCAAATAGCAGTATTTTAGTGCACAGCCACTTTACTTATTCTGGCTCTGTTCTTGATTTCTGCTCTATTAGAGGTAAACTGTGATATATCTCTTCACCTGGAGTAGTTTTTTCTTCCCTTTGTATCCTTTGCCAAATGTTTATACCTTTAATGCTTTTGAAGGCTATGTCTTGTTCTTATATTTGTACATTCTATGAATGTATTTAGTGGTTACTCCCCCTCCATCTTTTTCTGGGTTAGACAAAGCCACATCTGTCAGCTTATGTACCTGCTTATCCCCCCCCCCCCCTACTTACACTCATAGGGTAACCTATCAAAAGAAATACATTTTTTCATATTACCTCTTGCAACTCTTTTAAAGTAGCAAAAACAGTTCCCTTTTATCATGTCAAGTGCTAAACTGGGAACAGCAGCAAGTGGATATTTTTTTTTCCAAATCCAGTTTGTACTTCACTCCGAGTAACAGTGTACCGTTTTTATCACCATGAATGAATTTCGCATCTAATACTTTGTTAGTACTACTTTTCTATTGTCTACATGCTGCCCTTCATTGTCATACTGTCTAAGTTTAACAGCCCTTTAAATTTTTGCCATCAGTTAAGACATTGCATTTAATTAAATTAGCAGTTGTACAGCAGCAGAATGAATCACAACCATTCTAAATGATCATTTGTCACATTCTTGAAGCATAACATCAGTAATGGCATGATTTTCAGAGTTTATGGATTTGACAGGATTAACAGTGTTACCAACATTAGTATAAATCTAGCTATATGGTCATTCTCCACAATTAACACAGAGTATGCCCACAGCTGCTACTTCTTCTTTATCAGCATTTGGTATAAGGTTTACTATAGGTCCAGACTGCTCAGATCCAAACATGGTTTTGTGACATAACAGTCTTTCTACTAAGTCAACAAAACTTTCAGAATCTTCATCTAATATTTAATCTTAGTCTATCAGTTAGCCTCATTTTCTTAAAGCAGTAGGTAAAACATTTAGAATTTGTCAACTTCTATCATTTTGGTCATTTTTTTATTATATTGACCCTCCAGATCTTATTAAAATAAATGCCGTTTATGCTGCATAACTGTGACCTTATCAATTTGTTATGAGAAAATCTGCAACCATTGAACTTTTGAGCTTATATCTGTGAGGTAGCACATACATGCTGAAAAATTAAGCCTTTTTGACTGTATCATTTTCCTTATAATTAGTCCCCAGAAGTCTTGAAGGCTGTTAGTAGTTCTCTATGTGCGCTGGTAAGATTCTGGCCTACTCAGCTTGGTCCCATACCTATAGATGAAGATACTACTCTGAGATATACCTCAAGATCCACCTCCCAGGTGAACTGTTTTCACAGCAGCATTGACCTTGGGGTAACCATTGACTTAGCTACAACAATTATCCCTTTGGCTGTAGCCACTGTGGTCTGTAAGAACTGCTCTGCTTTGGTCATCTTGATACATGCATATACTTACAGTTGCACTTAAATTCTCAACACCACCCAAGATTCCTCCTGTCTCATGGTATCAGGGATGGGGCTCAGGAATTTGGCATTAATAACTTGTGCCAAAGCACCAACATTATCCACCATCTAAAAGACTAACGCAGTTGAGACCACCATTTATTTACAAAACTAGTGCAGATTGCTATGTATAAATGAAAATTAGATTGTTTTTTCCAAGCAAAACCAAGTCTTGTTGTTTACTGAAACACACAGCAAATACCTTTAGCTCAGTCCTATACTCGTGGGCAACAATGTATGTGAGAAGCTCACTCTAGATTCCCTTGGCAGGAATAATTTCAAACTTTATTCTGAAAGTCATCTTTCATAGTTGTTGATTTCTCTGTCTCTCTCTCTCTCTCTCTCTCTCTCTCTCTCTCAGATATGTTGCTCTGGATATCCAGTCCCCTTTCAAAAGGGAAAATGCTCTCTGATTGAGCTTTTTTCAGCTCTCTTTTTATATTAGCTCTAATAGTTCATTAAAAACGTTGTTACTAAAGCAAATAGGTTGCTTTTAAAACAGTAAGTGCAACTTGACAAAAACACTAAATTTAACAAAAAAATCACTATATTTACAATGGATTCTCTAATACTGCTATAAAAATATTTATACCCCTATTTATGCATTTAATGGGTCCTTGTACTCTGCTGTTTGGTAGGGGCAACAATGCAGAGATCTGTTTATATATATATATATATATATATATATATATATATATATATATATATATGCATATTTTCTATCTGGGCTAGTCCACTGGTCCAAACATTCTTTTTAAGTACAGCTTAGGCCAAGCAGGCAAGAACACAAAAATAATGCACACAGGCATATAGTGCAAAATCCATTCACACAATAAGTCAAAATTAGCTCACATTATACAGTGAATATTGATATAAATATCATCATGAAGATATTATAGAACATGTATTGTTAATAATTGTGTAAATATATACTGGTTGATGCATGTAGCTCTAATATTAGTGAAGCCTATTTGTTGCAATATGTTTATAGATATATATGTTAGATATAGATATACACATATATTATATATAGATAGATATAGCTAGCTAGATAGATAGATAGATGGATATAGATAGATGGATATAGATATATATGGGTTGATGGAAAGTCACAGTTTCCAAAAATTAAATATATTGAAACAAAAGAGAAATGCACAAGGAAAACACTTTCCTTTTTTATTTTTGTAATCTTACAGCAAAGCTCCCAGTATCACATTTAGACTGAATTTGTCTGAATAGAAAAAGTCCTATGGAAAGGGTGTTTTCTAACATAAGGTGAAGGGTTAGGGTTAGGAGCAGGCTTAGGGTTATCAGGTGTTAGTAAGGAGGTGCAAGGGTTCAACCCCTCCACCACTTTACTAATGCTTGATAACACTAACCCTGCATCTTACCTTAGAAAATCTATGTCTGTAATGCTGCCACTTTAGAAGACAGGCTCAGACACACCTTATGTGCCAACACACAAAATCAATGCTAAACCTGTCTCTTTACCTTGCCCTAACTCTACCTCTAACTTACAAACAGTGATGTGACACTAAATCTGTTCACTTATCCATCCCTTATCCAAATCCACATACAATCCCACACAACAATGCTTAGTGCTTTATTTGTTGTATTGAATAAAAACTGAATATATGCATCTACTTAATAAAAATGCTATAAATACAGAAGTGAAGAAGGCTTTAAAGAAAGTCAGTCTTCAAAGTAAACCTGGGGAGGATGACTTTGGCTATCTATTTTACATAGATTCTTAGGTTCATACATAGGTACTAGGCTATTGGCCCTAGGGCCTATATAAGCCTAGCCAAAAAGGTACCCTGGCTTTCGCCACCCAAGAAAATAATTTTCCTGTGCCCCTGTCGAGCAGAGCCACAGAAGTGATCCCCGGGGTGAATTTCATATTTCCCATCCAATCCTGAAGATTTTTCTTGAAGAGTGCTAATGAGGAGCTCTGTTTGACATAGATAGGTAGTCTGTATGGGAAGTCTCTGGGACAGGAATCTATCCCTCCAGCATGTTCTGTTTATTGTGGTGACAAGGTTTAGGTCACTACAGCATGTAGGTTGGAGAGATTAGGATTTCTTTAAGTAGAGCATGTCCAACAGCTCTGGGTTTGACATAGCTTTGTATGTTAGGCAGAGATCGCCTCTGAGTAGGTGATATGCGACGGAGTAAAGCTGGAGTTTTTTGAGATGGTCTGCGTAAGGCATCTGTTTGAGGCCAGTAATCCTCTTTGTGAGGTATTTCTGTGGCCTTTCCAATTGTTGTAGATGTCTTGTGAGGTACATGCCAAAAGGGGCATTGTACTCTATAATGGGTCTAATGAGTGCTGAGTAGAGGGGAACAATGACCTCTTTTTTTCTGGATGAGAAACCTTTTGTGATGAGGTGTGCCACGTAGATGAATTTCCTGACCACTGTGGCGATGTGATTATCAAAGGAGAAGCTACTGTCCACCTGTGTCCCAAGGTCTCTAATCACACTTTCAGTGTTAAATAGACTACCACCTATGTGGTAGTTCATGGGTACAGAGTTTTTACCAAAGGGGATGACAATGCACTTTTTGGCATTGAGCTTCAGGCCATGGCTTTGACACCAGGCATCTGTCTCAGAAGGCCCTTTTGTAAGATGTCAACATTGTTAGGAGTTTCGATTATGGCTCCTAGTTTGCAGTCATTTGCAAACTTCATTAGCCAAAGATCTTCTGTGTTAGCCTGTACTTCAGAGAAGTAGATACCAAACAGGAGAGGACCCAGGACTAAACCCTGTGGTACTCCACTTGTCACTGATCTGAAGTCGGATTTGGAGTCTTCTACTTTCACAGTGCGGGCTCTGTCCATGAGCCAGTTGGCAGCCCATCTTATGACATAGGGATTTATACCTAGTTTAGTGAGTCTATCTATAATTCCAGAGTGGGGGATGGTGTTGAAAGCCTTGGCAAGATCTAGATAGGCTTTGTGAACCACCTTACCCTCCTCTATGGCTTTGGTGACTGCTTCAAAGAAGTCTATCAGGTTTAGGAGGCATGATCTGCCTTTTACAAACCCGAACTGGGTGGGGGTCCAAAGTTTAGAGAATACCAATGTCTTTGTTTATGAGTTCCATGATGATATGTTCCATGGCCTTGCAGACCAGGCTCATCAGGCTAATGGGGCAGTAGTTACCAGGGTCCGTCATGGTTCCCCCTTTGTGGAGTGGGATAACTGTCGGGGTGCACCATTCAGTGGGCACAAAGCCTGAGGTGAGGCTATGATTGAACATGGTACTTAGGTGGGGTGCCAGTTTGTTCTGTAGTTCATGTAGAACACAGCCTGGGATATTGTCAGGTCCCATAGATGCTGTGTTCTTGGTTTTGGAGAGTGTGTTTTTTACCTGTGCAGCCGTGATTACAGGAACTTTGCATTCTTCCGGTATACAGATGGGCCCTCTAGGGGGTGAGAGGGGGGTAAAGTTAGCACTTAACCTATCTGCCAGGATGTTGGCAATATCAGTTAGTTCTATATATTTAGTGCCATTGTGCTGTAACTCAGAGCAGATATGAGCGTTGCCATTGAGATTCTTGACATAGCTATAGAATGCTTTGTGGCTGTCTTTAGAGTCAGTGGCAGTTTTATTTTCGTAACTAGCTTTGAAGGATTTTATGCAGGATCTCAGCTTCTTACTGAAACTGACCAGGGAGTTCCTCCAGTCATGGGATTTTACTCTTTTTTGCAACAGTTTCTTTCTTCTGTTGTAGAGTTTGTTTATGGCAGGGGACCACCAGATTGGCTTCCTTTTTTTGGAGGATAGCATCTTGGTTCTGTTAGGGATACACCATCCATGCACTTGTATAAGTGCTTATAAAGTGCGTTTGTGTAGGATTCAGCAGTCGTACCTCTATTGTCCATCTGCATGGGTGTCATGAAGAATGCCACTTCTGTCTTAAGAAGTGTGAAGTTGGCTTTGGAGAAGTTTTTAACAGTGGTTTCCCTAATGGGGGGTGGGGGCGGGATGTGGAGGTATCGGGTGATTAGCTTGTGGTTGGATCTGACCAACAAGGAATTGACCTCTGGTGTGGAACACCAGTCGCCCATGTTGGTAATGACCAGGTCTATATTTCTGCCCCTGGAGGGGGTGTGAATAAGTTGATCCAAGGTGTTGAAATTTGTGAATTCCAGAAAACATTGAGCAAACGACTTGGTACATGTGTAATTTTCCCAGTTAATGATGGGGTAGTTGAAATCACCAATTATTAGTGTGTTGGGTTGTACCCTAATATTTTCCAGTGTATCAAGAAATGAGGTGAGAGAATCTTGGGGGTCTGTAGCAAGCTATAATTTGGATTGCAGTCTTGCCCAGAGTTAGTTGCACTTGGATAATCTCTGCTGCATTATGGTTTGCAACTAGCCTGGAGGTGTGGATATCCTTAATGAATATGGAAATACCTCCACCTTTAGTGCTTTGGTCTGGGTTAGGTGGCCAAAAGGTGTGATGTGAAGTATAGCTTGGTAATGCAGGGGTGCTCTCTGGAGCTTTGAACCATGTCTCTGTCACTGCACAGATGTCGGTGTTCTCCTTTTTAAGGAGTGCATTTTGAGGTTTAGACTTCTAGCATTAAGTAGCATTACCCTCAGATTTTGCTTTCTTGTACCTGTTATGGTGGAGAATTTGTCATTTGAACATTGCCTAAAAAAAGCACTATAGGGGTGGCAAGAGCCTTAGCCAGTATCCGGAATCCCAAGGGTGACAAGTGCAGGCCATCTCTGGTAAAGCATCATGGTCTGTCGGTCATGTCATCCCAGGCAAATACTGGATCTCCTTAGAATGACACCAGAAGCTTAGCCAATTGTTGAAGTCAATCATTTTGTCCTTGTACTGTGGTATTATTCTGGGTGATGGCAGGATGCTACTCAGGGCTAGGGTCATGCTTGCCTGGGCTACAGGATCAGAGAGCTCCTCCATGTCTCTTTTCATGCAGTCCAGTGAGGTACATCTTAGGTCATTCACACCAACATGGACAAGGACAGAGACATATTTGTACTTGTTGTGGAGTGACCTGAGTGCGTGCGTTATGTGGTGGATCCTGGCACCCAACAGGCAGCTGACAGTAACTTTCTCCTTGTTTAGCCTGGTGGGTGGAACATCAGCGTGCCTGACTATAGAGTCACCTATGACTAGAGTGCTGGGTACGTTGTTATGCCTTACCGGCTGTGGTTGAGTGGCACACTGAGTTTGTGGGCTATGTGTCATTTGGATTGTGTTGGGGAGTGGAGTTTGCTTTCGTTTCTGCTTTGGAGGTCCCTGTTGCTTGGGCAGGTTTTTATTGAGAGCCTCCATGAATGTAGGTGTGTGTTTTGTTTTTCTATGCGTGTGTTTTGGTGGTGTAGGTTTTGAGGGACTATGTGATGAGTGTGGTGCAGTGCAAGTGTTTACCTTCTCCTCTTGACTGTCTAGTCTAGTCTTGAGTGAAGAGAGTTTTTCTACCAGTTTGGCTATATAAGTGCATCTCTCACATGTTGTAGTGTTGAGTGGTAGGAGAAGAGGGTTGTCTGTATACATGAGGCAATTGCTGCATTGCCCCAAGATGCCCAGATTCATCAGGTAGACAGGAGAAAACACTGGGAGCTGACCCTTAGACGTGCCTGGATAGGTGCTTATTTATTAAGTACTAAAAACTGCTTTCCTCTATACAAGTGAGGAAAGTTGAGTGCTGTAGTAATTTGTAGCTTACTTAGTGCTTAAAATGAGTTCTGAACAAGTGCTGAGCGCAAAGTAACAGATTTGAGAGCTGAAACTAAAAAACTGGCTAGTTCTAAGAAACAAAATTAAGCTAGAAGGCTTCCCTCCAACACAGAAAGGCTTCGGGGCTCAGAAGCTTACAAATAGTCCTGGATACAACAAATCTGTATGTGGACTAGACTACTTACAGGAAAGGCAGGAAACAAGCTTACAATTTTTTTTTCCTTCCCAAATGCTCTCTTTGCACATGAGCACAAGGTCCTAAAAATTGGAGTTTTTTTGTAAGGAAAAAAGGCCTTAAATGAATGACCAGTGAAAGTAAAACAAGAACAAAAAGATATGGAGGAACTATCTTTTTTTTGTATAAGACTAGAGTCAGGAAGTTACTGGCAAAATATAAACATGGGTTTGGCTTCATAAAGGCTTATTGTACTGTGAAAGCCTTAAACTGGAAGGTTTTATCATCATGGTAAGTCTGTCTCATACAAAAACTGTTTTTCTCCTGGCAGGGGCTGTAACATGGAGGGTGTTTTCAATGGGGATATGGTTTGCTAATGTGGTAGTCCATCATACCTCTCAACTGCACTGATTTTCGCAGAATGTCCAGATTTTTTCCTCATATTTTTGGTGTGTTTCTCTTGAAATCTGTACTTTTATGGCAAATAGCTGAGGATTTAAGTCATTAAATAATGACAAACATTTGAGTTTAGATTTCATATCCTTCAGAAAATTCATGCCAATGCGAAACCTATTATTCTATCAACTTTCTAAGTTTGTAAGAGCAATATTTAAAATCTGTCCCTATTTGCCTCCCCATGATTTTAGGTTTGTCCACATTTTTTGCTCTAAGAGGTTGAGAGGTATGAGTCCAGTGGAATTGCTAAAAATAATTATCCATGTGCTTTCCCCTGGAAATGGAAGTGGTACAAGTTGTACCCAAGTAATTAGCCAAAATGATTCAGAAAAATCACTCTGCTGAGTTAAAAATTTTTTGTTATAAGGAAAAAGTGAATGCCATCTTTTGATGTTTTTGAGAGAGTGCAGTGGAGCACAGGTTGTGCATGTTTCTGTGTATATGTGTGGACATGTCTGCATGCACTTGTATGGGTGTATGTGTATGTGTGCATTGTGTGTCTTTCTCTCTGAAGGGGCATGCATACAGCTGAATGTGTGCGTGTGTGTGTGTGTGTGTGTGTGTGTGTGTGTGTTTACATGCCTAAGAGTATATGAGTATATGTGTGTGTCTGTGTATGTATGAATGTCCAGGAGTATACAAGTATGTGTGTGTGTGTGTGTGTGTGTGTGTGTGTGTGTGTGTGTGTGTGTGTGTGTGTGTGTGTGTGTGTGTGTCCAGGAGTATATGAGTATCTGTGTGTGTGTGTGTGTGTGTGTGTGTGTGTGTGTGTGTGTGTGTGTGTGTGTGTGTGTGTGTGTGTGTGTGTGTGTGTGTGCAGGGGTGCCCATGCCACTACAATGCATGGGCGGGTAGGAAGAATTCTAGCTCAGTTAGGTCTGACAGTGAAGTGCATGATTCAGAGTCATGGTGATGAGCCACTAATGAGATGTTTCTCTGTGTGACTTCATCATGCCTCTGAAAAAGACTCTCTCTGTCACTCTAATCAACTAACCCACACCGGACAGTTTGTGTATGTGGCAGATCTTTGTGAATTTCACGGCTTTTTTTCAGTGAGCACTAATGATGCAATTCTAGACAAAATATTACAAGTGAGAATCAGAAAATGTCTGTAGGTGTGGCTAGAACAGAAAGTATATGCATGGGGTGGGGAATTAGACTGGGAAATTTACATTAGTGAATTAAAATTTTCATAGATAAATTTGATTACAGAAAAGTGAAGAGATATTTAAATTCTTTGGTTATGGCTAAGCGTTTGATTGATTAATCATTACAACTTTTTTTTTTTTGTTCTTAAGGTGTTACAAATATTTTACAGTTGGAGGGATGAAGTAGTCATAACGGAATACGGAACTTATAGTAAATGTATATTTAGGTCAGTGGTTGGACAAGGGAACAGGGTTTAAACTGTGTTGAAGGATGACCCTGGTGTTGTATGGTATAGACATTAATTATATAGCTCAAGGAATTAAAAATAAATGTTTTAGAGCTAGAGTGGAATATGTAAACAGTTATCAATTTCTGTTCTTACTCTCATATGTATCTAGAATATTTGTTTGATTATAATATGAACATTAGCACCATTTGATTATTACATGATTATTAGCATCATTTGCCTGAGTCTCATATACTTGCTTCTGGCTGTCCACATACATAAATGCTCATGATATGGGCAACACATAAAAATAGCAACCCCTCGATGTGAGAACTCTGCTGCCACACCCCTACCCTATAAAAAGATCATATCTCTATACTCCGGTCGTTTCACACTTGAATAAACTAATGAGCATTCAGCTGTGAGAAAATGAGCTGCAAGCAGCACAAATATGAGCATGTGATTTAGAAACGTCATATGCTGATAATTTGGTTAGGTATAGCACATCAGAAGGAGGAAGTCATACAGACTTGGGATGCTTTACAGTTTCAGCTGTGGAAAATAGGCCTCCGAATAAAAAGGTAAAATATAGTGCATGTGATGTTGAATAATAAACAATAGATATATTCATGTCTAATACTGGATAGAAGTATGTGAATTAGGCTTGAGAACAGCGAAATTGTTTATAAAGAGTGTATTAATGTGTTGGAAACTATGAAACAATTACACAAGAGTAGAAAACTATTAGGGGATGTCATTTAAGAAATTAATTTACATTATTTATCAAGATTATTAAGAAGAGTTTATCTAGTAGCATTTTGCATGCCTACCGAACTCAAATAATCCTACTAATTTGCTTTGCGGTCTAGTAGAGCAACACACTAAGCCTCATTTATAGGGTAGATGAAGAGAGCTTGAAATACCTCAACTGCATTTTTCCTTTTCCCCATCTTTTCATTTTTCTTTCTTGGTCAGTAAATTCAAAGGTTAGGCTGCAGATACTTGGCTATGTTATTGCTACAGCACTGTGGTGATTTGTTACTCAGCTGAGAAACAGTAAAGTATCAGAAGACAACAGTGACGTACAGGAACAGGGGATCTTTTTGGTAAAATTCAAGGTGGGATTTAGAAAGAGACACAGGCTTAGATTATGAAAGTTTTACCATATTTTAGTGAGAGAATTTGCATGGTGAGGGTTCATAGGCAAGGTGTGTGTGGTTTAGAGACACACTTACTAAAAGCAGGGAATATTGAGCAGCAATGCTAGCATACCAATAGCTGTATACTCAGATGGGAATGAGCAACAATATTAAAATGAGCAGTGTTGTGTACACTAATGAAGCAAACTGGGATGGTCGAATGATTTGTAAATGCATATATGTTGCAATTTGGAGCTGCAGCACTCATGTTAATGAACACAGCCAGACCTCCATGTGTATTACAAAGGAATTGCACAACAGTGTTAGGGGATGCCACCACATTAGTTAATGTATATCTGCAAGAAGATCTTACCGCAAATTTGAACCAAGGTGGTGTGTGTGTGTCATCACCCCCAATGGAGCCTTTTCATCTAATCATGCTTTACTTTTTCATTGAGTGCACAACACCAACATTGTGACTGGTGTTGCGTAGATAGGGAGACCATGCAAAACACTGTAGACATGTGACATTCTTTTATGCAGCCCTGTGTAACTCATGGAGTACCTGTCCCAATGGATACTATGGCATGTATAGCTTTACATATGCTAGTTTCAGAGACCTTTGAACAACCTACTGTGGACACAGTGGGGGTATCTCAGGCATCTGCAATGTGAATACTCTAACAGTTTCTTGATGTCAGAGGAAAGATATGGGAATTCCATAATTTAGCCCATTCCTCTTGAGGTTCTGGTGGCCAAAGGTTCTACCTGAGGAACTGGGAATGAGGTATGTGAACTGCAAAGGGTATCACTCTATCAATTGCTATGGGGTCTGTAATGCACTGGGTATCATCTACAATGAGTTTGCAGGCCAACTAGATAATTATCATGACTCCCACATATAGCACACTTGTGACTTGTACCACTGTTTTGTGACGGGTGACTTCCCCTAGTGAGATTTTATTGGCAATGCCCTGGAATCCTGCCTGATGACACTAATCAGAAATCCACAGAATGAAGCAGATCAGAGGTACAACTGTGCCCAATCCCAGACAAGAGTCATTACTTAGTGTGTGTTTGGGCTGCTGAAGGCATGCTTTCATTGGCTGGATTAATTGATTGGTGCCCTGTTGTATGAACCTGGCATACATGGAAAAATATTTTTGTATGTGCAACATCACACAATACTGTACTAGGAGTTAGTTACAATAGGGGATGGGGCTGTTGCAGGAGTAGCAATCCCCAGCCCAGCAGTCAATGGAGGCTGAGCTAGGTGAGAAGTAACTGGAGGAGCCATCAGCATGGGAGGATCATCCCAGACAGAGGAGGATTCAGGATGCCATGGCACTGCTATGGAGGCAGCTGAGTGCACATAGCTTTGGCACATAGTAAAGCAAATTCTTCTTCTTCGTTCAGCTTTTCCTGGTTAGGGGTCACCACAGTGGATCACCTGTCCGCTCTTGATTGGCAGTGGAGTTTTACGGTGTTGAGTTGCCAGCCCGGCACCCAACCTTCCACAAAAGGCACACACAAACACACACACTTATGCCTAGAGCCAATTTAGAGTGTCCAATCCACCTACAGCATGTCTTTGGGATGTGGGATGAAACAGGAGCACCCAGAGGAAACCCACGCAACCACAGGGAGGACATGCAGACTCCACACAGAAGGCACCCCAGCCGAGAATTGAACCAGAGAACTTCTTGCTTTAAGGCAGCAACGCTAACCGCTGCAGTGCCGTGGCCACCACACATAGTAAAGCAAATACACTACATTAAAAGTGATCTATGCAACCAACCCCATGCTGTACTTATCCATGCTTAGGCTGGCCACTCTTTGTGAATCAGAGATAGGAAACCCTGGCCACTCTTTGCGCATCAGAGATAGGAAACCTAAGTAACAATGTGTAAGGGAAAGAACAGACTTATCATTTGCACAAGGAGCACATATATGGATGCCTTTCCTAAGGAAGTGTGTGAGTTTTGAGGACAATTAAAAGCAAGACTGCACTTATGTCTTTGGGCTTTAAGTGTGTGTGCGCGCACGCGCGCGCGCGCGTGTGTGTGTGTGTGTGTGTGTGTGTGTGTGTGTGTGCGCGTGTGCGTGTGTATGTGTCTGTGTGTGTGTGTGTGTGTGTGTGTGTGTGCGTGTGTGTGTGTGTGTGTGTGTGTGTGTGTGTGTGTGCATGTGCATGTGTGCATGTGTGTGCGTGTGTGTGTGTGTGTGTGTGTGTGTGTGTGTGTGTGTGTGTTTGTGTGTGTGAGTGTTTATGGAGGGTGTGGCATTGACATAAATGGCTTTGTGAAGGCCAGTGTCACTGGATGTCTGTGCATGCATGTGTGTGTGTGTGTGTGTGTGTGTGTGTGTGTGTGTGTGTGTGTGTGTGTGTGTGTGATGTCTGCCGAGGCACAGCATCAGCAGTGGTTTCAGCACTGTGTATTGATCTACTGGACAAGCTGAGGGCATGCATTACAGAAGTGTCAGCATCCTGTGCACACACCCACCCAAGTCAATGAGCTTTACCAGGAGTGGCACTGGTCACACCATGGCCCTAACTAGATGTCATTGTGCTGCATGACAATGAAAAACATCCATTATCAGTCATGCAGTTACTGTAACTACCATGAGTCCAGACACATCTTATCCTGGCTATAAACAGTTACAGTTCCACAAGAAATGTAGGCCATCCAAAGCCATGATGTACACCATCCATGAGGAAACTGTAGAGTGGCTTCATTGATGGTGCATCATCCATAGCAGGTGAAAGTCATAGGTCATGGCATGTTCAAGTAGGTGATTTAGTCTAGCCAAATAATTACATATATGTGACATACACTCCCTGAGGTCATCCCAGACACCCTGAATCACCTTCAGTATCTCTGCCATGGCTGTGGTGATAGTAGTCATTGTCTCCTTGATGGCCCTGCACACATGTTGGGTTGCATCCATTGATACAGCAAATTCAGGGAGAGGGTGGTAAACTTGTCTCCAGTGAGAACCAGTACCCACCCACTGAGTGCACCCCCCCCCCCACCAAAGTGGGCTAGGGGCAGATCCTGACATGTATCAGTGACTGCTGTTGTCCTCAGTAAACTGTCTTTACATTGTGGTGTGTGTCTCCTGGGCATTCACAAGCATACATGCTGTACCCATGGTCCGTGAAGGGGATCAGTTGGTCATATTCCCTTTTTCTAACCCAGCCACTGTACTCCTTGACTGTACCAGATCATCCTTGCCATCATCATTAGAGTTTGCAGACCCTCCAACTACAGTCAGTTCAATAGTAGTGCTGCCAAATAGAGAATCATCTGTGGACAGAGCAAAGTACAATATCCTGTAAAAGTATGACCAGCAGCTGGAGCATACATCACAGTCAGATGTAGGGGTAGTGGCATTTGAAAAATCAAACATTTAAATAGCATACCTTGTGCAGAGTGTTGTGCAGTTGGAATACCAGATTCCAACCTTGGTAACTTGTCCAGTGATTAATGGATCAGAGGAAATATGGCTACTGTTACAGTGAAAGAGGTTTATGGACTTGGGACATCTCTGATAGATAGTCTTGAACCACAGTGAAGCACTGCAACAATATATCCAGCAGTACTCTGTGGGATTATGTAAAGGCATCACTGCCTCTGACTAAGGTGAGAAACTCATCTGTTTCCATGAGAGGTGGCTCAGTTGAAAGCCTTCTTCACATTGACCTACCTTCCAGTGCCAAGTGTACAGCTGTTTTTTTTCTTCAGCACAAAAAATGTATGTGGTCTTGTGGCAGACCATCTCATAATTATTGTCCTTACAACCACAGCATAATTGTCCACCACCAGATCTTTCCAGTCACACTCTCGGTAGGCCCACTTGGCAGCATCCTGCCTAAAGAGCTGTTGGCCATAAAGATGAAGGGCCAACAGCTCTTCAGCAGGATGATGCCAAATGGGCCTACCAAGAAAGTGCTTGGAAAGATCTGGTAGTGGAAATTCCCCGTAGACCCATTTGGCAGCATCCTGCTGAAGTAGTTGTTGGCCATGCATTGGATGGCCAGGGCTAGTACCCTATTCTCTGCCTCAGAGGGTGTTCTTTTTGGGGTAGCTATTTCAACAAACTCACCACTGTTTTCTGCTTAATAACTTTTTTAGGCATTGCTCTGAAGCTATGGAAAACAGTGGCTTTAGCATGGTGTTTGTCAGTGGTCCATAAAAATCCTAACTACACTGCTGGTCATATCTGTCTGTACAGATTCCCTAATGTCTGCCACAAATCTTTATTGAGCAAATATCCCCACTCTGTGACAGCCATAACATTCACACTCCTCAATGTTTCCTCTGATTGTTAACAGGACATTCATATAATAAAAAAACACATCAAGAAAAATCCAAAAGAAACACCAACAACGAAAATTGCAGCCAACTGGAAAAAGTTTTTACTTCTTTTCAGACAGATTCTGGTACCTCGGCCTTCGCCTTCATTGGAATAAATTATTCTAAATCACACCAGCTTATATATACACCAGTCATTTCAATTAAACAATTAAATGAGTTCATCAATTAAGCAGTTTTAAAAAAACTTTCAAATTTAACATGTATTATTATTAATCTATAATATTATTTATCATAACATATTATAAACTTTTATACATTAATATTTAAATTTCTAAATTCATACCATTTGGAAACAGGGTTTTGTAATTTATTATAAAGTTAGATTCCATTCTCAGTAATTTTTTCTGAAAATTAATGTTTGCCCCCCCCACCCCCCTCTGGTAGATATTAGGAGGGGTAGACTGGATAGTCCAGTAGCTAACCATTTTCATCAATTTCATGATGGTGGATGTGAAGATCTTGTATTTAGTGTTTTTGCAAAACCAGAGGGGGGGGTGGGGGGGCAAACATTAATTTTCAGAAAAAATTACTGAGAATGGAATCTAACTTTATAATAAATTACAAAACCCTGTTTCCAAATGGTATGAATTTAGAAATTTAAATATTAATGTATAAAAGTTTATAATATGTTATGATAAATAATATTATAGATTAATAATAATACATGTTAAATTTGAAAGTTTTTTTAAAACTGCTTAATTGATGAACTCATTTAATTGTTTAATTGAAATGACTGGTGTATATATAAGCTGGTGTGATTTAGAATAATTTATTCCAATGAATGCGAAGGCCGAGGTACCAGGATCTGTCTGAAAAGAAGTAAAAACTTTTTCCAGTTGGCTGCAATTTTCGTTGTTGGTGTTTCTTTTGGATGTTAACAGGACATTTGCACATGTATTATATGTGTAAACTATAGAAAAGGCAAATGGTTTTAAACAAAATGATAGTACAAGGCCAGCCCAAATGTGTTTATATGTTCTCTGAGTATGTGCTGATTGCTTAACAATACTTCAAAACAGCCATTGCATTACCCTTCCAATACCCTACTCATTCCACCCATTTAATATCCCTTAATACTATTAGATAAAACAGTTCATTGTGTAGTAACAGAAACCATAGCATTATTTTATTTACATTTTATTTATATTTTTTTCTGGGATACAGCACTGATCTCCATGGACCTTAAATGGAAAAACTGAAGCTGAAAAACTACCACTTATACTGTAGAAGCTGGTATCTAGCACCACTAAGCAATCTGTATGAGAATCACCTGCTTCTGTAGAGCAGTGAAGCTAACTGCCTTTCCCGGATGCTTGAACATGGTGCTTATGCAAATGAAGGCACAACTCATTACTGTTTCTCAATCACTTCATTCCATTGATGCCCTTACATTCACTGCTCTAGTATTCCTTACAAATGGGATTCCCTGCCATGAAGCCCACCGTCCAGCCAATTTACCAAAGTCTATTGTTGCTTTAAGGTACGCTGAATGTCACCTGCACACTCCTTGCGTGGGGTCGGGCATACAGGTGACGTTCAGGCGTACTGTCCTCAGAACTTTTTTGCCTCCAGTCCGAATGCTGTTTTAACCATTGGTCTGTTACCTCCATCTGTTTTTTTTGCTGTTTTTCTTTTTGTTGGCATTCCTGTACTTACTCCTGTTTGCTGGAGTCCTCACAGTTGCAGATAAGTACCCATTTGGGTTTTTGGTTACATTTTCTGTTTGTTTCATGCTGTTTGGGGTTATTGTCATCCAGGATGGATAAATGCCAGTGTGGGAGACTGATTCCCTATAAAGGCTGCCACAATAAGTGTCTTTATTTTTATTTTATTTATTTTATTGACACCTTTGCCTAGGTGCTGCTCACAACCATACATCTTGTTCAATTTATCAGGCATTTGTCCTAAAACTCTTCATAGTAGGCTTTCTTTCCTTTCCTTGTATGTTGAGAACCAGTGTTTTAAGCTTCTTGCTGCAGATGCTATGGATGGTACTTTCTGCCCCAAGGGTCAGCCGTCAGGGAAGAAGAAGGTACATAAGATAAGACCAGAATCTTCCACTGTCCAGCCTCTGCTGGGAGTTTCTCCTGAGGTCATTATGAACCCAGAGGCTCACCTGGTTGTTTTATCAGATTACTCTACTGTGTCTGGGTTGGAGGTCAGTGAGGATCTGGTGGGCAGCACATCCAACAAGGCTTTGCAGGCATCTGTTTCAGGCATTCAGAGGGAACCATGGTTGACCATTTCCGAGGGGTCTAGAGGGGTTCTGCAGTTTCTCTTTAGGGAAGAGATTCCTGCTGCAGTTGTGGAATGCCATCCTGAGTCTGGGCCTTCTCAAGATTCTAGGATGATCTCCCCTTAAAAACAGAAAGCTAATCATGTTTCTTCTGCTCCTAGGGATCCACAAAGTAAGTGACAGGCCTTTACTCAGGGTTTTTTTTTTAATGCTTTCCTGTCATTGAGGCCTCCTCAAGGGGTTTCTGTTCCTGCTTCTCTTTGGTCTTCTTTTTCCACTAAAAGCCTCATAGAATTGAATTCTTCTGAGGTGGATTCTGATGATGACTCTCTTGCTTAGTCTACCCAGATATCTTCTTCTTTAGACTATGGTTCGGAGGAGGAGGATTCTCATAGGTTCATAGGTAGGTACTAGGCTATCGGCCCAAGGGCCTACATAAGCCTAGCCAGCAAGGTTCCATAGCTTACAACACCCAAGAAAGTTATTTTCCTGTGCCACTGTCCAGCAGAGACACAGAAGTGATCCCCAGGGTGTATTTCCTATTTCCCATCCACTCATCAAAATTTTTCTTGAAGAGTGCTAATGAAGAACTTTGCTTGACATAGATGGGTAGCTTGTTCCAGAGTATGGGAAGTCTCTATAGTCATACTCTAGATAATCCTTCTGAGGAAATTTCCCTTGGAGACACAATCTGTAGGATGATGGATTTTTTTAAGTGGGATTGTGCCCAGGTTTTGGATATCCATAAGAGGTACTATGAGTTACTGCAGATGGAATCTCCTAAATCTGCAACTATTCTTCCTGTCTTGCCTGCTTTATTGGATGCCTTTTCCAATGCCTCTAAAACACTGGATTCCCTGCCCGCTGCTCCCAAGAAGTCTGATAGTTTTTTTGGGGTGCCAGAGGATTGTTCCTTTTTTTTAAATGTCCTGCTGCTGACCCGTCTGTGGTGTCTGTAGCCTTTGGTAAGCCATCGGCCAAGTTACTGCCTTCTAACAAGGACAGTAGAACTTTGGATAGGCTGGGTAAGAAGGTTTATGCTTCAGCTACCCTAGCTTTTAGGGCTATTAATTATCAGACCCATATCTCTAGGTATGTCTTGCCTCTTCTTTCTCAGGCTTGTCAGCTTCTTTCTGATCTTCCAGAATCTGAGAGTAAATCTTCTGCTCTTTCCTTGCTTGGGACTTCCTCTCAGATAGTTCATCATTCTATCAAATGTAATTATGATGCTGCAGATGCCTCTTTTAGGGTTGCTGCTTCTGGTTCAGTTCTAAGGAGATATTCATGTCTCAGGCTTCAACCTTTGTTAAGTCTCTTCAGGACAAGGGGAAGGCTTTACCAGAGCTTAAACATGTCTTTGTTTCTCCTGTGCCTAAATTTCAGCAAAACTATCCTTTTAAACCATCCTTTGTTCGTAGGCAATCTCGCCCTCTTTCTAAAGGTAAAAAGTAGTAAATGGATTCCTCCTGCTAAGGCCACTCAGACTGCAGATATTCGTAAGCCTTCCTTTCCTGACAAACCAGATGCTGTCTGACTATCCACCTGTTCCCAGCCACATTCCTCTTTCTCTTCTCATTTCTCTTTCTCTTCTTGTTTGGCTGCAAATCACAAAGGATTCTTGGGTTCTGTCAATCATTTGGCAAGGGTAGTTAATGGTCTGGATTTCCTGCTCTCCTTTTATGAGCATTCCTCAGCCTCCTCTGGAACAACTTTCATTTTTCCCAGCAGGTCTTCAAGACCTCTTGTCTCAGGGTACTATTCAGTAGGTGCCTGTGTCACAAAGGGGGAAAGGGTTATATTCAAGAATGTTTCTAGTGCCCAGAAAAGAAGGTACTTGGACTATTCTAGACTTCTCCAATCTAAACACTTTTCTGAAGGTGCCTTCCTTTCAGATGTAGTCCCTTCAGTCCCTTTTTCCTCTCTTGCTCCCTCAGGCATTTCTGGTGTCTCTGGACCTCAAGGATGCTTATCTCCATATTCTGATCCATCCTGTTTTCAGGAGATTTTTGCATTTCTCTGTTGTTTCTTGGCATTTTCAGTTCTGTGATTTGCCCTTTGACCTTTCTACTTCCACAAGGGTATTCACCAAATGCCTTGTTCCTGTGATTATCATTTTCAGGCTTCAAGGGATCCATATCTTTCCTTATTTAGATGACCTGCTGATTCAGGCATCTTCTCCGGAGGTCCTTTTGCAAAATCTTCACTTTACCATTTCTCTTCTTTAGAGACTGGGGTTCACAATAAACTTCAAAAAGTCTTCCCTGACTCTTCTCAAGATCATGTCTTTCTAGGTTGCAGGATTCAAATGGTGCCATTGCTGGCATCCCTGCCTCCTCCAAAGGTATTAACTGTCATCTCTTTCTTTCAAACTCTTCTTCCCCTGGCCTCTATTACAGCCAGGGAGTTTCTGAGAGCTCTGGGGTTTATGACTTCCACCATTCCATTTTTCCCTCTGGCCAAACTCTACATGAGGAAGTTCCAGTGGATTCTGAAGTCTGTGTGGCTTCACATGCGAATCCTCTAGACGTTCCTGTTCCTCTTCTCCCGTGTCTCAAGAAATAACTTCTGTGGTGGATTCAGCAGTTGTCTCTGAATCCAGGGCTCCATTTTCAACCTCCTCTTCCCTCTCAGGATCTGTTCACAGATGCTTCAGATGTGGGATGGGGAGCAATGTTTGGCTCCCTCAGGGTTCAGGGAGTGTGGTCACCTCATCAGCGGAAGGAGTACATCAACATCAAAGAGATGAGAGCTCTTATGATGGCTCTTCAGACTTTTCATCCTCTCTTCTCTGCCCAGCCTCTCAAGGTGTTCACAGACAATTCCACAGTTATGTGGTACATCAACAAATGGGGGTACAATATCTTACCATCTTTGCCAGCTGACACTTCTGGTATGGGATCTGGTTATCAAATATAAAGTGTCTCTTCAGGCAGTTTATATTCCTTCAGGTCAGAACATTGTTGCAGATATTCTGAGCAGGTCCTTTACTGAATCCCACAAATGGATGCTTCACAGGGATGTTTTCCTGGACATTGTTCATCAGTAGGGTACTCCACAAATAGATCTCTTTGCCTCCCCTCTGAACAGACAGCTTCCTCTGTTTTGTGCCAGAGTCCCAGGTCCTCTGGTATGGAAAGTGGATGCCCTCTCATTTTCTTGGAAGTGGATGTTTCTTTATGTATTCCCTCCCCTTCCTTTCATTCTGAGAGTCCTGTTCAAGATTCAACAGGATGCTCCCAAAATCCTGTTGGTGACTCCCATTTGGCTGTGACAACACTGGTTTTCTCTACTTCTGCATCAAGTCAAGGGCAGACACCACAAGTTACCTCACAGGGTGGATCTCCTCACAAAGGATGAGGGGTCTATCATCCATCCCCATCTGTCCATGTTTCAACTGACACTGTAGGTGATAGGATTTTGATTCCTCATAGACACTTTTTTTCTGAGAACATGCTGCAGGTCCTGCAGGAGGCCAGGAAACCTACTACTAGGAAATCCTACTTGTCTTAATGGAAGAAGTTTTCTATTTGGTGCCTTTCTCGTGACCTGGACCCACTTTCTGTGGATGTTCCTTTGGTTCTCTCTTATTTGTGTGAGTTGCTCAATGCTGGTTTAGTCTATTCTTCTATTAAGGCCCACTTATCAGCTCTTTCTGCTTGTCTGCATTTAAATCCCTTGTTAGCTTCTAGATTTGATGCTGAGCAATTTCTTAAAGGTGTCCTTAATATTAGACCTCCCAGGAAGCCTGTTCCTCCTCCCTGGGATCTTGATTTCTTTCTGGAAAAATTAACTCAGGCTCTTTTTGAGCCTGCTGTTTCCAGTTCCTTGTAACATTGTTCTTGGAAGACAGTTCTTTTGTTAGCTATTACTTCTGCCAGATGGGTGTCTGAGTTGCAAGCCCTAATGGCTTGTCCACCTTTTTTGATATTTCATGAGGACAGGATGTCCCTGCATGGTAATCCTTCTTTCATGACCAAGGTGGTTAATAAGTTGTCACTTAGTCAGTCTATTAATTTGCCTACTTTTTTCCCTTCTCCACAATCTGACAGTGAGAGGGTGCTGCATACCTTAGATGTACATAGACAGCTCAGATTTTATTTGGATAAATCTAAAGCTATCAGAAAATCTGACCAGTTATTTGTTTCCTTTCATCCTAGGTCTTTAGGTTTGACTGTTCACAAGCAAACTATTCCCACTTGGATTTCAAAGCCTATTTCCTTTTGTTACACTTTTCATGGTGAGAGCCTTCCTTCTTCTGTAAAGGCTCATTCCACTATACCTGTGGCTCTTCTGGTGCTTTTTTCAAAGGCATAGATGCTAATTCTATTCTTGAAGCTGCTACCTGGACATCTGTGCATACCTTTACCAAACATTACCAGTTGGATGGTATCTCCAGAGCTACAGCTGGTTTTGCTGCTGCCATTCTTCATGGCGTCTTGGAGGCTCTGCTGCTTCCTCCTCCCAGGTTTCTTCTTGAGCTTTGGCACCCTCCTGTTTGTAAGGAATACTGGTGACTGTAAGGACATAGTACAGTTGTGTAAAATCATTCCATAATGGTAGATGTCCTTGCCTTCACCACTGTAGTATTCACTCCCTCCCTCCACCCCCCTGGTCTTTTTTCCTTCCTGGATGTGCAGGTTCTCCTTGGCTTTCCTTGGACTTCTATTCCTACTGTGGCAATCAGTTCTGAGGATGGTACCCCTGAACATCTCCTTTATGCTCTACCCTACCTAAGGAGTATGCAGGTGATGTTTAGCATACTTTAAAGCAATGGTAGATATTGGTAAACTGGCTGGATGGTGGATTTCATGGCAAGGAATCCCATTTGTACGGAATACTGCAGTGGAGAAGGCAAGGACATCTACCGTTATGGTAAGATTTTACACAGCTGTACTTTCCTCTTGCTAGACAAACTCTGATCTGAATTCTACACATGCCTGGGCACATGTAGGTAGCACTGTGCATGTATGATTTACCTCATAGCTTCAGGGGGATATATACAACTCTTCATCTGACCTAATGGAAATGGAGTTGCTATAATGCATGCGTTATTCATAGCATGTGATGCTGACAGTGGGCTTGATCCCTCCCATCTTGTTTGTCTATTGTGCCATCACTGAGAATTTGGGATGGGCATTTGTTGTTCTTTCAAGCAGAGTACCTATGATGTGATCCATTGTACCCATACCTCTCTGTGCCTCCCCAACCTCTTTCTTATTAACCTGATTACATGTGAGTTACAGATAAGGCATGTCTGCAAAAGAGCTTGATTAAACTGACAATTTGGGCACAAAAGAATAATATGCTGATAAATACACCAAAAACCAAGCATATGAGATTTGGGATACATAAATTGAAAGGTGAATAATATATCACACAGTGATTGCAATTGTAGATTCATTTAAGGACCTGAGCATATGGGTAGATCCATCTTTGAGTTTTTCTAATCATATCAAACAATTGGTTAATGATAGTTACAGAATTATAGACAGTTTAATAAGATTTATAAAATATAGGAAATCAGAAATGATGAAGTCATTCTTTGTCAATTACATTATACCCAAAATTGAGTATGGAATAACAATATGGAAACATTATAAGAAAACAAGCATAGCAAAGTGGAAAGAGTACAGCAAAAATATACCAAGGGCAAACATGGATGTGAAAATCTAAGTTATTTTGAAAGACTAAAACATCTGAACTTGTACAACGTCTCTTACAGATATTTAAGAGGAGATCTTATTCAGGTATATAGGGCATTTAGGGACAACTACCTCTGGGAATGTCTGGGGTTATCAAAAAGTAGTAGAGAATCATCAGACAGCATATGTAGAAGATTCTATAGGAATGAAAAGTGTACTAATTGGTTCTCTGAGAGAGTGGTTGATGCATGGAACAGACCACCAAATTACATTAAAGCAAGCACTAGTTTAGAAATCTTTAAGAACAGCCTGGACACTTATTATGAGAACAACTGTTTTGGTATATCAACACCCTAGAAGGGCATTAATCCCCAAGCTCGAAATATTTGTATATATGTATATATGTATCCTTTATATCACGTATATTTTTTTCTCTCCATTTTTTTTACAATTATATGAATCAGCATCTAACCATGCACCATCCCTCTATCAAGTCTTGTCAGCACCCATAATTGGCAATGCAAACACCATCAACAACATCACAAAAATCTGCTGCCTAGGTTGCCATGGTCATGTCCACAACTGTAGCAGCAGCTGCAGCAGGGACAACAAACAGCCCTGCACTGGACATTTGTTCTGCTGTTGTATCCACTGCTAGCCATACAAGTGATGGTGACAGTGGTCCAGGTGACAGATGGTGTCACCTGGACTCTGCCCTTCTGAGCTGGGAATTTCTGGTTAAAGGCTTATAGTGCCTGCATATTTGAACTGTTTCTTACTAAAATTGGTACACCTTGTTTGCTGCAGCATAGGCTAGATCCAGGCCTGCTGAATCTAGTTTTGTTTGTATGCTTGTTGTTTGTTTGCTTGTTATTTCCCTGAAATGCTAATTCCACCTAAAACGTGGCTTTTCAGCGCTTCTGTGGATCCCCAGTGATATCTGCATTGCTTACTGTACTTATTTACTTGTTTCACTTGAAAGAAAGTTGCTGTTTGTCGTTTTTGCATTTAAGTTACCTGTAACACATTGCATTTAAGTTACCTGGCACTTGCTCACTAAAGCAATTATATAAGTCAGCACAAAAAAATTAAAAGCGCTACACCCTCACAAACTTCCCTTGAGTACCTTGTTCCCCATTGGCCCTTTTTTTCAATTATAAAGGAATTTCCAATACTATTCTAGCATGTCCAAAGGTCAGTGGTCAATCTCCTCTCCAGTCCAGCTGGTGAATCTGGGAATCTTGAGGCAATGTTACAACTGCCTCATGTACACAGACAACCCTGTCCTCCTCCCAACAAATTCCAACACATGTGAGAGATGCAACCATATAGCCAAACTGGAGGCTAAGCTCTCTCAACTCAGTACTGGCGTAACCAGTCAGGAGGAGAAGGAAACCACACTCACTACAATTCCAGTCTCACATAGACCTACCACGACAGCAAACCAAACACATAAACACACAAAAACATACTCGGAGGCTCTAAATAAAAATCTGCCTAAACAGCAGAGACCTCCAAAGCAGACACCCAAGCAACCGCTACCCCAAAACAAAACACGTGCAACACGTAGCTCACAAAGCCAGTGTGCCGAACAGTCACAGCCCTTAAGGCTAAACAACACACCTGATACACTTGTAATAGGTGACTCTATCGTCAGGCACACTGATGTCCTGCTCACCAGGCTGAACAAGGAGAAGGTCACAGTGAGCTGCCTGTCGGGCGCTAGGATCCGCCACATAACACAAGCACTCAGGTCACTCCAAGGCAAGTACAAAAATGACTCGGTCATTGTCCATGCTGGTGTGAATGACCTAAGATGTACCTCCCTGGACTACATGAAAAGAGACATAGAGGAGCTCTCTGAGCATTTAGCCCAGGCCGGTATGACCCTGACCTTGAGTAGCATCTTACCCTCACCAAGAATGATGCCACAATATGAAGACAAGATGATCAATTTCAACAATTGGCTTAAGTATTGGTGTCATTCAAAGGGGATCCAATGCTTGTCAGCCTGGGATGACATGTTCGACAAGCCACGATGGTTCTCTAGGGACGGCTTGCACCTGTCACCCCTGGGATTTCGGATATTGGCAAAGGCTCTTGCTTCCCCCATAGTGCCTTTTTTAGGCAAGGTTCAAAAGACAAACCCACCTCCATAGGTATCACAAGGGATAAGAAACTAAGAGTAATGCTACTCAATGCCAGAAGTCTAAACCTCAAGAAGCACACACTCGAAACTCTCCTTAGCATGGAGAACATCGATATCTGTGCAGTAACAGAAACCTGGTGAAAGGCTCCCGAGAGCACCCCAGCACTACCAGTTTATACCTCATACCATGCTTTTCGGCCCCAAAATGTGGACCAAACCACAAAATGAGGGGGAGTATCAATATTCGTCAAAGATACCCACACCTCCAGGTTGGTGGCACAGCACGAAGCATCAGAGACTATCCATGTGCAACTAACAGTGGGTAAAACTGCCTTCCAGTTTATAGCTTGCTACAGACCACCCTCCCAAACCCAGGAACCCCACTCGGCCTTCCTGAGAACACTGGAAAATATGAAGGTCTCTCCAAACACCATTATATTGGATGACTTCAACTACCCAAACATAGACTGGGAGCATTACTCTAGCTCCAACACCCTAGCCCAAAGGTTCCTAGAATTTATAAACTCAAATGCTATGGAACAACTTGTTACCACTCCCACAAGAGGGGAAAACATATTGGACCTGATCATCACCAACATGGGACTCTATGCTCCAGACCAAAAGTGTATCCCTCACTGGTAAGATCAGATCATAAACTAATCTCACTGGATATTCACATCCCAACCCCACCCCCTGCCCAGAAAACCACAGTGAAAAACTTCTCTAAAGCAAATTTCACACTCCTCAAAACTGAGGTGGAATCTTTCAAAGCCCCCGAGCCTGTGGAAAATACAGCCCAGACCGCAGAATCCTTTATAATCGCATTTTATGAACACCTTCAGGAATGCATGCATCATGCAATCCCAAATAAAACCAAGACCCAATCCTCCAAAAGCAGAAATCCTGTCTGGTGGACCCCAGCCATAAACAAACTATACAATAGAAGGAGGAAGCTACTACATGATAGAACAAAATCCCAAAAAGGGAAGGCATCTCTGATCAGTATTAGCAAAAAACTACGGGCACTCATAAAATCATCTAAGGCCAGCTTCGAGAGAAAAATTGCACAGGACACTAAGGATAATCACAAGGCTTTCTTTAGTTATGTTAGGAACCTGGGTAGGAATTCCCAGATATGCTCAGAATTAGTCCAAAATGACAAAAAATACATTGAACCCGCAGACATTGCCAACATCCTAGCTGACAGGTTCAGTGCAAACTTTCCCCCCCCTCCCCACCAAAAGGGCAAATATCTATCCCAGCAAAGTGCTGCCCCCTGACATCTCAGATGCTCAGGTAAGAGCCGCCCTCTCCAAAGCAAAAAACACAGCATCAATGAGACCAGACGGTGTCCCGGGCTGCGTCCTACATGAACTCCAAGAAGAGCTAAACCCAAACATAAAACTACTGTTCAATCTCAGCCTTACTACAGGATATGTACCCAAAGAGTGGCGTACAGCAACAGTGGTCCCTCTCCACAAAGGTGGTGCCTCAACGGATCCTGGAAACTATCACTCCATAAGCCTGACTAGCTTGTTCTGCAAAGCTATGGAAAGGATCATCATGGACCTCATAAATAAAGATATGGGGGACCTGCAGATACTGGATCCTACCCAGTTTGGCTTTGTTAAGGACAGATCCTGCCTCTTAAACCTGGTCAATTTCTTTGAAATAGTCACCAAGGCCATTGACGAGGGGAAGGTGGACCACACAGCCTACCTGGACCTCGCAAAAGCCTTCGATACAATACCCACTCGGGCATTATAGATAAGCTCACCAGCTTAAATATAAACCCCTATGTCACTATATGGGTTGCAAACTGGCTCAAGGACAGAACCCACATGGTTAGAATTGCTGGAGCCATGTCAGACTCCAAACCAGTTACAAGTGGCGTCCCACAAGGCTCAGTCCTGGGACCTCTCTTGTTCGGTATATATTTCTCGGAGGTACAGGCCAACATGGAAGGACTGTGGCTGACCATGTTCGCAGATGACTGCAAACTGGGCGCCATAATCGACTCTCCAGCCGACACAAGCATCCTCCAAAAGGGCCTCATAGAAACAGACTACTGGTGCCAGAGCCATGGCCTCAAGCTAAACGCCAAAAAGTGTATAGTCATCCCCTTTGGCAAAAACAAAGTGCCCACAAATTACCACATAGGTTGTAATCCATTAAGTACAGAAGAAGTAATTAGGGACCTGGGGACCCAAGTTGATAGCAATCTCTCATTTGACAACCACGTGGCCAAAGTGGTTAGAAAAACATTTTATATAGCCCACCTAATCATGAAGGGATTCACATTTAGATCAGGGGAGGTCATCGTACCTCTTTACTCATCCCTCATCAGGCCCATAATTGAGTACAATGCCCCTTTTGGGATGTACCTTACCAGACACCTGCAGCAACTGGAAAGACCCCAAAAGTACCTCACCAAGAGGATCGAAGGGCTCAAACAGATGCCAAATGCTGCCCGGTTAAAGAAACGCCAGCTCTACTCAGTGGCATACCACCTGCTCAGAGACGATCTGTGCCTGACGTATAAAGCCATGTCCAACCCAGAATTAATGGACATGCTGCACCTCAGAAAATCCAAATCCCATCGAGCTACATGCTCGAGAGACTTGAACCTCAGCACTGAAATAAATAGGACATGCTGGAGGGACAGATTCATAACCCAGAGGCTCCCTTCACTCTGAAATAAAATCCTAGTCCAGGTTAGGCAGAGTCCCTCATTGACTCTCTTCAAGAGGAATCTTGATGAGTGGATGGGAGATCGTAGGTTTACCCCGGGTATCACTTCTGTGTCACTGTTAGACAGAGGCACAGTATACTAACCTCGAAAAAGGGCATAGCAAAATTAATTTAAAATGGGTGGTGAAAGCCAAACACACTCTGGCTAGGCTTATAAATGCCCTAGGGCAGATAGCCTAGTATGAACCTATGAAGCTATGAACCTATCTGGAGCTTACAAATATCAAGAGGTAGCTAATTTCTAGGAGGCAAAATGCCCACATTAACCACTTAGAAAACTTCCTTCTGTGGCTCATTTGACTTCTGCCCATGACCCACACTAGCTTTCTTGATCTGAGCCAGGGCCAGTAGTGAGGGAGCCCAGGATGGCAAATAAACTCTCACTCTGTCATGGTTGCCACAGACAGCAGCATCTTATCTCTTATCCTGATGTTACCCTTTGTTTTTTGCCTATGCTGTCTCCTGTTTTTTGACCAAATCTCTCCATCACCATTGTCTTCTTTCTGTTTGTTTGTTGTCTCCTTCTCCACTATGTTCCCCTTTCCACATTATTTCAGTATCTCCCCTGTCAAGTCTGTCTTCTATGTTTGTGTGCCCTCACCTTCTCCCGCTCCCTTGCTCATTCCAAAGGTTTTCACTTTATGCTCTACCCTCTGTTTGCTACCTGCTTTTTCTTCCATTTCCTATATTTCCATTTCTACATTTTGATGTGTAGAAAGACAGAAGAGCACAAATGTACAATGGCCATTTATGGATTCCATATATCTCTGGCTCTTGTTGCTTCTTTGCAGGTGTGATTGTGGAGAACCTGCTGGAGGTGTACTCAAGCAGTGTTTGCTACTGTTTGTTCTCTTACCCTGTGGCCACTCCTTGGGTATAGCCATGAGAGGCATATCTAATAAGCTCATCATTTTTCAGTGATTCCCCTGGTCTTCATTAATAATGAGCTCCAAGACTCACCACATAAACAAGGTAAACAGCAATGGGCTACATGCGACTGTGTCTGCTGTATTTCTGAATCCCAGCCATAGATTTCAGGATTTCAGGAGGATGGATACGTTAACTACCTCTGTAATGTTGAAATATATTTTGTAAATTTGTTGAGAAAATTTAGGAAGGTACAAGTGGAACAGTATCCATTCCATGTGGAAGCAGGTTAGGTATGGTGTTAATAGGAATCATTTTTATGTCACCTGTCACACAAGCATTTACCAATAAAATGGCATATGTTATAGAAATTAGTGTGTGAAAAATGCCATTTGGTACTTGGTTCCTCTAATGAGAAGGAATATACTTCATGTTTTTCATAATTGTAGGAGAATTCAGAGCATGTCATTTCAGAAAAATAAATTGAAAAAGGATCAGTGCAAGTTTTTCATATTTATAACAAGCTCTTATTTCTTGTGGATATATGAAGGGAACTGAACAAATTTTTAGTGGCGTTGTAAGAGTTTTATGCTATATTTTATGGAATATATGCTCAAAGTAGCATAGCCTATGGAGACATGCTGCTGCATAATCAAAGACAAGATTGTGGCTTCTTAGCATATTTAGCACCTGGTACAGTTCACTGATGTGGCACCCCTTCCCTTTCCTAGTCAGCTATAATTTGATGAGCACAGAAAAAAAAAGTTAAAAAGAAAAAAATTGTTAAAAAAAAAAAAAAAAAAAAAAAACACTTCTTTCTTCAACTGGAGCAATCTACTTGATATCAACTTGTTGCAGTTATCAGGGCACACTGAACTGTTAGGCAATTCAGATATGATTGCATTAGTGGCATTCATTTCTGACACTGGTACTGTAGGCTCATATTGATGATTACTCCCCAAGATAACTTACGCCCATCCATACCTTTGAGCAGTTCCTGAATATTGCAGAATGCCTACATTTTTGCATCATGATTTTTATATATCGCTCATTCCAGTTGTCGTTTCCTGGCCATTCATTACAGATGGCAGTCACTAAATAAAGTTAGACATTTGAGTTCCAAAGTTCATATCCTTAAGAAAATGCAGACTAATGCAAAACCTGTTATACTAGCACCTTTCTATGTTGATAACAGTGGATAGCTATCATTAAGTTCACAGATTTTTAGCTGAAGACAGAGGAAAATCTCACCTATACTCTGCCACAGATTACTGTGAGGGAAAGGTTAGCTTGTGTTTGCTTTCATGTATTTTGTATGTCTTCACTGCCTTCTTCTATTTGGTATAGGTTGCTTTATTTTCTTTATACTATGTTTTACTTGTATTCTATTTTAACTGCATGTATAAATTGGGAAACAGATCACAGCTGTGTTTCTTGTGAGTCACACAGAAACTAAATTTTTTCCCACTCTCCCACCCTGGTGCTGTTCATTTTTTAAACTCAACTGCCTTTCTAGTTATCTGCCCCTTATCTTAATTTGATAAGCACAAAATTATCATTTTTGTGAAATCTCTCCCCTTAAGCTATTTAAATTTATTGGCCTTCCCACTGCATTCCATAGAGCCAGAATATAAAGTACCACCCTCCCTTCCAGTCTATCTTGCCCTTTTAAAACTAGTGGCTCTCCCATTAGATTGCTAAAGCTCGAGTTACCCACTCTTTCATATCTGTTGACTGCACACTGCAACTCTTAGCATGGTAACCCATTTATTCCAGCTTACATTTAAAATCTGCAACATCTACTCCAAGACCACCAATTATTGGAGAGCCCACGTTCAGCCTCTCAGTAGTCATTTTGGAATTAGTGTTTCTGTTTTGCTCCTGGTGAGAGGAGGAGCATAGGGACATTATTTCTTGGAGCCTGCTGATCACCAGAAAGCCTAATAAGTGCTTCATAGGTGCCATCTTAGAATTTTTGCTTACATTTTGTTCCTGGTGAGAAAAGGAGCAGAGTGCATTCATTACTGACTGCTCTGACTAGGCAGTGCATGTCTGTGTTGATCCTTCCTGATTTGTCTGCACAGACATGCAAAGCTGGTACTATTGACATTACTTTATATTCCCACTTCAACTGTCTACTCAATAAAAAGGGCCTGTTGTCATGGATATGAACTTGCCCACTATCTCCATTACCAGCTTGGTGGATATGGGCATACTGAGGCAATATAGAAATTGCCTCATGTTTACTGAAAAAACAGTTAATTCTGAAACAAACTCATATGGTATGTAAGAGATGTATTTACACAATTTGACTAGAGGCAAAACTATCACATGAAAGCACTCCTAATGTCAATCAGGTTGTCAGTAGCACACACACTGCACTGATCACACACAGTTCAAAGCAGACACATATGCCCACATATGCTGAGGCATATAAATGTAACCCTTCAAATTCCATAGACCTCTAGATGAAGTACACATATCAAATACCCTCAGTAGCCTCAAATGCAGTTTTTCAAAACAACACCCACACCAACACATACAGCCACATCTCATAGAGCCCATAATGCAAGCCACAACGCAATCCACCATTCTGGTCATTGGAGATACCAATGTGAGACTCACTGATGTCCCTCTCACTAGGCTGAGTAAGGAAAAAGTCACAATAAGTTGCCTATAAGATGCCATGATCCACCACATTATGCACACACTCAGGTCATTGGACCACAAGTACCAGTATGACTCAGTCATATTCTGTATGGTATAAAGACCTGAGATGTACCTCCACAGATTATAACAAGAGACACATCATGGAGCTCTCAGAATATCTGCTCCAGGCTGGTATGAGCCCAGCATTGAATAGACATATAGGTTCATAATGTTTACTAGGCTAATGACCACAAGGGCCTTTTCAAGCCTAGCCATGCATCCAAAATCTCTGACAAGTCCTGGTACCCTTGATAAGTATAAACCTGGGCTTGGGAGATAAAACATTTGCAAGCAGAGGCCTGGGAGATGAACCATTTACAGGCTGCCTGTGTCCATTAGAGACATAGGTGCCACACCAAGGATGAATTTCCTGTTCCCCATCCAGTTGTCCAAGTTACACTTGAACTGGCTTAGGGAGGAACTCTGCATCACATGGATGGAGAGCTTGTTCGAGAGAAGAGGTAGTCTCTGGGATACATACTTGCCTCTCCAACAGGTCATATTTATATCATAGGCAAGATTTAAGTCTTAAGAATCGGTAATTCTGGTGTTGTTTGTTTTGCAGATATGCAGGATGTCCATCAGAGTGGGGTCTGCCAATGTGTTGTATGCTAGACATTGATGTCCCCTCAACAGCCTGTAAGAGGCAGGACCTTGAGGTGGTGTGCATAGAACATGTTACTTATGCCCTGCATGCTTTTAGTGAGGAACCTCTGTGGACATTCCATTTGTTGAATATGCCTGGTTAGGTACATACGAAAGGGGACATTGTACTCAATGACAGGTCTGATGAGTGCCAAATACAGTGGAACAATGATTTATTTAAACCTAGATGACATACACCACCTGCCATACCATAACTTGAGCAGCATTTTACCTTCTTCAAGGATGATGCTACAACATGAACAGACGATGATTGACTTTATTAATTGGCTTAGTTTCTGGTGTCATTCTAAAGGGTGCAATATGTGTCAACACAGAAGGAGAAGGTCAGCAGACCATGCTGCTTTGCCATGGATGGTCTGGATCTCTCCCCTCTAGGCTTTCAAATATTACCCTAAAAGATCAACTTCCCTAAAGCAATGCAAAACTGAAAGAACTTCAGACATAGCAAATCAAAACCAAGAAAAATCTAATGGTGTTGCTGCTCAATGCCAGCAGTCTAAACAAAAATCTTCACTCCCTACAAGTTCTGCTCACCCTTGAGAATTCTGATATCTCTGTGGTTACTGAGGCAAGGTTTAAAGTTGCGGAGAGCACACTGGCAGTTCAAGGCTATAATGCCTTCCACAGGGTGAGAGGTCAGTATAATGGTTAAGAGTTTTACCATACAGACACAAGGTACATGGTTTGATTCTCTCACAGGTTAATTTACTGGGCTTAAAATGGCCCATAAAGGCAGTTAGCCTAAACTAATCTATGAACCTATTTAAGTTCCTGGACATTGTTAATGCAAATGCTCTGGAACAGCTATTCTGCACCCCCACAAGAGACTTGAATGTCCTAGACTTAGTACTCACCAACATAAGGGGTCTCTGCACCACCCCTGTTTGTTGCTGTCCATGATAAGGTCTGATCATAAGTCAGTCTCATTCAAAGTAATGATCATACCTGACCCCCTCTCAAGACCAAAAAGAATGAAAATTTTCTCCAAAGCAAACTATATCCTCCTAACAATGGCATAAATAGATTCAACCCCCCTGCTACCACTGTCTACAATGACTCCTATATGGAGATGTACACAAATGCCCTCTATAAACACCTATAAAAATGTATAGAGTCAGCTGTACCTGAACCGATCAAAACAAGGTCCTCAGAAAAAAAAAAAAAAAAGCCAACTTGGTGGACATCAAGCATAAATATGTTATACAACAAAAGGATAAAACTAATGTCTATGAATAGGAGGAAATTGACTCCACAGGTAGAACAAGTAAATTAGATATCTTGTAAAGTCCTCTAAAGCCAATTATGAATCTAAACTAGCATCCCTTGCTAAGGATAATCATTGTTTAGCTACGTCAGAAGTCTAAAAGGGAAGGCCCAGCTTTGCGCTGAACTAGTAGTGGACAGTATAAATCATACTGACTCTGAGGACATCGCCAACCTGCTGGCAGACAGATTTAACACAGCTTTCTCCCCCCCCATATCCCCACCAGACATACGCCAAAGCATACCTGACACCAGTCTTCTACCTAGTATCTCAATGGAGCAGGTCATAACCATACTCTCCATGGCCAAAAACACAGCTTCTGTGGACCAGATAACATCCCAGGCTGCCTACTAAATGGTCTAAAACAGGACCTAGTGGAACCACTTGGCACTCTCTTCAACCACAGTCTAGGTACTGGCTTTGTCCCAGTAAAGTGGAAAACAGCAACAGAAATTCCCTTGCACAAAGTGCATCCATCAACCAACCCTGGGAACTATAGACCTATTGGCCTAACTAGCCTTATCTGCAAGGCCATGGAGAAAATCATCATAGACCTTATCAACAAAGACATAGGTGGCCTTTAAACTATTGACCCGACCCAATTTGGCTTTGCTAAGGGTAGATCATGCTTATTAAACCTGGTGGACTTCTTCGAGAATGTCACCAAAGTCCTGGATGATGGCAAAACAGTACATACAGCCTATATTCACTTAACCAAGGCTTTTGACACAATCCCCTACTCAGGCAAAATTAAGAAACTCACCCAGCTGAGAATTAACACATATCTTACTAGATAGGTAGCCAACTGACTCATTGACAGAATGCATACAGACAAAGTTGGGGATTCCACCTCTACCAGCAGACCTCTTACCCTTGGTGTACCAGAAAGATCTATGCTAGGCCCCCTACTGTTTGGAATCTATTTCTCAGAAGTCCAGGTGAAAACAGATGGCCTGTGGCTTAACAAGTTCACCAATGACTGCAAACTGGGTGCAGTCACTGAGTCCCCCCAACAATGTTGATATACTACAAAAATGGCTTACACAGACAAATGATTGGTGCTAGAGCTATGGACTTAAACTAAATAAAAAAAAGGAAAGAGTTATTATCCCTTTCAACAAAGGGGAAGTTCCTGCAAATTACAACATTGACAGTATCCCCCTTAGCTCAAACCCTGTGGTGAGAGATTTAGGAACACAGTTTGACAGCAAACTTAACTTTTATCACCATGCATCCACAGTTTTAAGGAAGGCCTTCTGTGTTGCATATCTCATAAGTAAAGGCATCACATCCAGAGCTAAGGATGTTATAACCCCCTCTACTCATCCCTCATCAGATCACTAATAGAATACAATGTTCCCTTCTATATGTACCTGACCAGACACCTGCAGCAGCTGGAGAGACCTCAGAGGTTTCTCATCAAGAAAATTCAGGGCCTTCAACACATGACCTACATGGACAGACTGAAGGCCCTGTCACTGTACTCTGTATCTTATACGCTACTGAAAGGCGACTTGTGCCTGGCCTAAAGAGCAGCCTCAGACACTATCCAAATGGCAATGTTGCACATCCACAAGTCAAATAGGACAATATTCACTCACTCTAGGGATCATAACCTAGACTGTGACTTTAACAGGACATGCTGGAGAGACAGATATGTCTCACAGAGATTGTGTCTCCTCTGGAACAAACTCCCAATTCACATAAAACAGAGCTCCTCAATAGCCCTACTTAAATGTAACTTAGACAGCTAGATGGGAGAAAATAAATTTATCATTGAGGTGTCACTTATGTACCTCTTGGATAAGGGCAGCCAGTGCTGATCATAGACTTGCACTGCAAATATAGACCATACAACTTGGTCAATAAGGGAACAAGGGTATACCATGGCTAGGCTTATAAAGGCCCTAGGGCCAATAGCCTAGTAACGTCCTATGAACCTATGAATCTATGAACATTTAGACCAGCTACTACACAGAAAGGGACTGAAGGTGGAGGCATCTCAATTTACATCAAAAGTAAATATGCCTCAAGGCTGGTCAAGCAGGACAAGCTATATATTCCTCTCTATGACCCTGAAACCAATAACATGCATTTAAACTTACTGGAAACGCCAGCTATCCAACCCAGTACCATATTCATGGTTGACTTTAATTATCCCACTATTAATTGGGAATCATATATGACATGAAACATACCTGTACAGAGATACCTGAACCAGACTGTCAGTACACCAACCAGGGGTGCAAACATAATGGATCTGGTTCTCACTAACAAGGGAGAGTGTTGTGCAACCCTAGTATAATGTATTCTCTGCTATGGTCAGATCATGAAACGGTCTCCTTTGAAGTAAAAATAAAATCTGGAATCCCAGCTAACCCTGGAAAATTCAGGCTTTACTCTAAGGCTAGCTTCTTACTATTAAGTGAATACCTGGCAAAATTTCAAGCCCCATAAACCATGAGAATACTGCTACATATGCAGAACTGTTCAGAGAATCCTTATGCACGCATGTTAATAGCTGCATAGAGGCAGCTGTACCAACCAGGAAGAAGTACAGAACCAACTCAAAAAAAAAGCCACCCTGGTGGAATCATAACATCAATATACTGTATAACAGAAGGAAAGAAAATCATGGCAAAAATTAGGAGGTGTAGCACCTACAGGATAAAAGCACTCTCATCGAACTAAACAAACAACTCAGAGGACAAATAAAGTCTATTAAAGCCAAAGTTTGAGGTAAATTTGGCTTCCCAGGCTAAAGACAACCACACAGCATTCTTTAGCTATGTCTGCAAGATCAAAGGCAATGCATAATTGTGTGCAGAACTCAGTGTTAATGGAGTCACCTATAGTGAGCCGGAACATATAACAGACCTACTGGCAGACAAATTCAGCTCTAACTTTCTCCCCTTTCTCCCATCAACTTTCCCTTAGGAAAGCCATCAAATATAACTCCCACTACTATCATGATGGAGCAGGTCCTTAATACTCTCACTAAGGCCAAGAACACTGCATCAGTGGGCCCAGACAATATCCAAAGATGCATTATAAATAGCATGAAACATCACCTATCTAACCCTGGAGTTACTATTTAACTGTAGTCTCCACACAGGCTTCGTGCCTCATGAATGGAGAACAGTAAAAGTAATCCCTCTGCACAAAGTGGGCTATCTACAGGCACATAAGTTTAACTGGTCTCATATGCAATGCCATTGAAAGAATTATCATAGAAATGATCAAAAAAGACATAGGACACCCAAGACACTGGACTTTATCCAATTTTGTCTCATCAAAGTCAGGTTGTGACGATAGGCAGTACTGCCAGCTATGCCAGGAGAAGTGGGACAGTGGATGTGTAACATATGCTAGCATAGCTAGCTTGAGTTTCGTAAAGAATTATATGTCATTTGTATATCAAACTGATTCGTAGAGATGTTTGTGTTTATAACTGTATTTGTAAAGTTACTTCTGTTAAAGTGTATCAACAGTGTGCCTTGCTGGAAAGAAATGAAATATACATGTATTATTGTAACTGAATTAAATGTATATGTTTTGACTGAGGATATTGGAAGAGAAGAGGCTAATCTCAAACTTCAAATATAGTAAGAAAATTAAACTATTGGGCTTAGGCCATAAAGATGTTATCTCAAAGTTTTGAATGAAGTTAGAGTCGCAATGTCTGTATGAAGTATGGTTTATTAGTTGCTGTAGGAAGAAGGGAAGTGTTTTATGGTTTTATGACTTCCAGCAGCTGCACAAGATCTGAGCAATGCTCTTGTGTGTGTATTATTGACATGTAGGTGTTAAAATCCTGGCAGAAACTAGTGATGGGGGATAGTGCAAGAAACAGAGACAGATGACCAAATGTGTGTGATGCAAGTTTGTGTTAGTTTAGTTTAGTCAGGGAAAGCAGGTGTCAGCAGAGGAGTATGGTAAACTGACAAAGAATCAGTTGGCCAAGGTGTGTGAAGCCAAGTTACTGGTGCATGCCAACCTGACTAAAGTGGAAATGATTTCAGTGTTAATTATAGGTCAGGCCAGCATCCAGGAGGATAACCGGACTAGTGATGGGAATTTGCAGCCCTCAGAAACAGGACAGTTTAACTTTTCCTCAGATTACCTAAAAGTCCATCTGGAGTTAAAAAGACTTGAACTTGAGGCCAAACATTTGGAATTAGAATCAGCAGAGAGACTGTGGCATTTTGAGGCTGAAAAAAATGAGAGACTGTGATGTTTGGAGGCCAAAGAAAAGGAGAAGCAGCATCAACATGAGAGGGAGATACTGACTCTTTCCCAGGGTCATGGAGGTAATGGGAAAGGGAATAGCTGAACCGTAGAAGCAATAAAGGTCAGTACATTTCTTCCACAATTTACAGAGTGTGATAGTTTTGATATTTTTTTCATATATTTGAAAGAGTATTTAAACAGCATAATATTGACCAAGGGCTCTGGGTATGGTTCCTTACCTCCTTAATCCATGGTAAATCTGTAATTGCTGTTTTTAAATTATCTGAGATTGATTGTTTAAACTATGAAAAAGTAAAGACAAATTTACTTCAATGTTTTACGTTAACAGCTGAAGCTTACAGAAAAAAAAATTTCATGTGCATAGACACAAGGCAAATGAAAATTTGTTTGATTACATTGCTATTTTAAGCACTTATTTTCATAGGTGGGTGAGTGGGTGTCAGGTCACCTCTTTTGAAGGCCTGTCAGACCTTTTGGTGAGGGAACAAGCCTTTAGCACTATACCGGAGTACGTAAGAAGCTGGCTGACAGACCAAGAATGTAACTCTGCAGATGAGCTGGAGAAGAAAGGTGATCTCTACTTAGAAAGCAGGGCATCACTACACAGGAAGGGGATACCTAGTGCTGCACATGGATATAATGGAACTCATGGTGGCAGCCTAAACCACCCCAACAGAGTCCAGCAGTAACAGGGGGTGCCACTAGTTCAGGTACACAGCCAGGATCATGGGTTAAATGTTTTAAATGTAACCGGTAGGGTCATATATCATATAGATGTCCACAGAGGCAAGGTGGGAAACAAAAGATGGGGATCCTGCAGGTGAGAATAAGAGGATGCCAGTGGTTAGTTGTCTGGAGACAACAGGGGCACCAAACTATCAAAAGAGAGTATATATCCTATCTTAGTGGATGGAAAACAGGCCACTGCTAAGAGAGACACAGCCTCTGACATAACCATTATAAAGTCTGCAGTAGTTAAAGAGGAGCAGTACTTGCTTTGGCATTCAACACCAGTCAGAGCTTTAGGAGGGACCCCATTCCTAATGCCTTTGGTCAGGGTTCACCTTGACTAAGAGGGTGGAAAAAGAAGTAAGCAAATAGGTGTGTTTGAGGATATCCCTGCAGATGAACTGATAGGAAATTATTCTGATAATGCAGTACCTTGTGTGCATGCAGTTACATACAGTCAGGCTTGGAGACAAGCATGCGGATCTGGTAGCCTGGGGGAGACTCAGACACATATCACACCTGAAACCAGGGCTGGTGGTGTGCCTATTTCAGGGAGGGAGTTGACCTGTAGCAGTGACCCTGAAGGTGAGTCACAGTTACTGGTAGGTACTGATGTTCTCTTGAACAGAGTGACTTCAAGGGCAGAGATGAATGGTAGTTCTCAGGCTGACAGTGAAGAACCACTGTCAGAGGGTACCAGACTTCCAGTGGAAAGAGAGTTAGAAAGAGTCACAAAAGTAGAGCTGAGACAGATCAGCTCTCAGACAATGCAATAAGAGGCTTGAGGGAGGTATCTAGGGAGGCACTTGATTCTCAAGGAAAAGGGGAGTCTGTATACTGGAACAAAGGGTTACTGTAGAGACAGTGGACCCCTGAGGAAGGGCTAGAAGGTGAAGTAATACAGCAGTTTGTAGTGTCGAAATTCTGGCACTTCTAGCCATAGCCCATGATATTCTTTTTGCAGGTCATATGGGCATAAAGTGTATAAACAGACGTATTATGCACAACTTTTATTGGCCTGGGATTGCAAGAGATGTAGCAGGGTACTGTAAGATCTGTGAGCATTGCCAAAAAGAAGGCAAAGCAGGAGACAAGGTCAGAACTCATTTGATGCCTTTGCCTTTGATTGAAGAGCCATCTCATAGGGTAGCTGTGGATATTGTGGAGCCTATGAGTACCCCAAGTTCCACAGGGAAGAAGTATATCCTAGTGGTAATTGATTGTGCTACCAGATACCATGGGTTGTGGCTCTGGCCTCCATTGAGGCAGAGAAGGTAGCAAATGCTTTGTTAGAGATTTTAAGCAGGGCAGGTTTCCCAAGAGAAATACTGACTGACAGAGGTGCCAGTTTCATTTCAGACCTACTGACTTATCTATGGAAACACTGTGGGGTGAAACACCTAAACACCCCCTAACATCCCCAGAGACTCATGGTCTTGTGGAGAGGTTAACTCAACAGTAAAAAAAAACATTGTATGGGCATTTGCAGGGCAGTTTAAGAGAGAGTGGGACAAATATTTATCCCATCTGCTGTTTTCATAGAGAGAGGTACCCCAGGAATCCACAGGTTTTTCTCCCTTTTAATTGCTGTATAGACATAGGGTGAGGGGGTCTTTAGATCTGATTCATGATGCGGGAAGTGTGAGTGTGAATCCCACAAGGAGTCTGTTGTGGCATATATCCTAAACCTCAGGGCAAGGCTTAGGGAGCTCATGGGCTTGGCCCAGAAGACCCTGGCAGAAGCCCGACAACAGAAAAAGATCTGGAGAGACAGGAATGCTCGAGCCAGAGAGTATGCTGTGGGGGCAGCAAGTTATGGTTCTCATTCCTGTCAGACACAATAATCTGTAGGCAGCTTGTGCAGGACCATTCAAAGTGGTAAGTAAGGTCACTGATGTTAACTATATGGTAGAACTACTAGGCAGGTGGCAGCGGCACATATTGTACCTTATGAACATGATGAAGCCATACCATAATAGTGAGGCCCTAGTGTTGAGTATTTGTAGTAGAAGGCAGGATGACTCTGTGGGGGATTTATGGCAATAGTGAGCAAGCCAGCAAAATGTCACGTCACTATGTTAGAGCCTAGGGTTGCAGGCATAAGATGTGACAGTGCAGCACTGTAGTGGGGTTAGAAATGCCATGGCAGATGAGATCTCAAGACAGGGTTTGGAATAATCTATTCCCATGTAGCTCATTCCTCTCAAGGAATGTTTCTCAAGGGTCACTTGAAAAACTAACCTGAGTATTCAAAGGGGGGCAGATGTAATGATAGGAGGTACTGTCAGCTATGCAGGAGTACTGGGGCAGTGGATGTGTAACATATGCCAGCACAGCTAGCTGGAATTTTGTAAAAAATTATGCGTCATTTGGGAATCAGACTGATTTGTACAGATGCTTTTGTTTAAATATTTATTTGTAAAGCTGCTTGTGTTAAAATGTATTAACAGTGTGCCCTGCTGGAAAGAAAAATAAATGTACCTGTATTATTGTAACTGATTTAAATGTATATCTTTTTACAGAGGATAGTGGAAGAGACGAGGTTAATCTCAAACTTCAAAAATAGTAAGAAAATTAAACTGCTGGGCTTAGGCCATTAACATGTTATCTCACAGTTTTGAATGAAGCCAGAGACACAATGTCTGTAAGAAGTGTGGTTTATTAGCTCCTGTAGGAAAAAGAGAAGTGTTTTATGGTTTTATGACTTCTAGCATCTATACCAGATCTGAGTAATGCTCTTGTATGTGTATTATTGACCTGTAGGTGCTAAAATCCTGGCAGCTTCTAGTGATGGAGGATAATGCAGGAAATAGTCAGATGACCAGATGCATGTTATGTAATTCTGTAAGCCAGAAATAATTTTTAGATATTAATAGGAGATTGCTCTCAGTATTCTGTATTCTGTATTTGATCTGATAAGAAGGACTACTCACTCACATCATCTTGCCTTGCTGTATTTAGTAAGTAGGAACTGTAATCCTATAGATCAGTCAGAAAATATAATGAGAATAGTTAAGTATTATTTTTGTGTAACCATGTACCTCTTTTCAGCTGTGTTGTTTTCAATATTTCCTGTTGACTGAAACTCTGGGGCATACTGTAAATAAATATGTAGTATTTTCATGTTCATTTATTATGTTTTATTAAATATGTTTAAACTTTTCATTGTGGCTGGTCCTTCTAAAAAATATTTAAGTTTTGAGAGTATTTGCAGATATTTATTTCGTAATAACTGGCCCCTCCTGAAAGCCTGGCTGTTTGGTCAGTATTACCATTTGTATTAATATTAATTTAACTCAGCATAATTGGATACCCTTTTAAGAGCCTTATAATAACTGACTGGTGACAGTGTGTCTTCCTTATACTCTGGGCAAAATTGGTAGAGGGGGTAATCTGTGCCAGCCTTTCCCAGGTGTGTGTATGAAAATGAAGTCTCAAAGAGTGTGTGTGTGTCAGCTACTTGGAGCAGGGACATGAGGCAGTGGTTTCACAGAGAGGGTGCTGAATACAGCCGTTTCAGTATAGAGCCTTACTGGGGATCTGGGGAGAGACACAGAGAGAAATCCAGACCCTGGGCTGACTGTGCTCCCTGTGTGCTCTTAAGGGAAATGTGTGGTTGATGCAGAGAGGTCTGCATCTGGAAATACTGAGTGTATCCATTTGTATTCCAAGTGAACGTCCCTCTCCAGTTTTAATGGTGAGGATTGAGGCTCCTTGATTACTGGCCTAGAGTGGAGGATATCACACATATCATACCTACTTAACCTGGTGGACTTCTTTGAGAAGGTCATGAAAGCAGTGGATGAGGGCAAAATGGTTCACACTGCCAAGGCATTTGAAATAATACCCCACTTGGGCATTGTTGACAAACTCAAGAAGTTAGGTATAAAGCCTTATGTCACCCAGTGAATAGCCAGATGTCTGACAGACAGGACCCAGAAAGTTAGAAATGGGGAGTTCACCTGTACAAAGAGGCCAGTCACAAGCATAGTCACTCAAGGATCATTCCTGGGACCACTCCTTTTTGGTGTTTACTTTCTTAAATCAAGACCAATGTTTATGGCCCCTGGCTGACTAAATTTACGGATGATTGCAAATTAGGAGCAGTCGCAGACTCCCACACCAATACAGATGTTTTCTTGGAAAGGCTGACACAGACAAATAATTGGTGTGAGAGCCATGGACTAAAATTAAATGCCAATAAATGCATAATAGTATTCTTTGTGAAGTCATCAGCCCTGGTAACTATCATATTGACAACACACCCTTAAGAGCTGACCCAGTAGTCAGGGACTTAGGGACACACACATAGACACTAATCTAGCCTTTGACCATCATGTGTCTACAGTAGTGAGAAAATCATTTTATGTTGTGCAATTATAAACAAATATATGACATCTATGCCCAAGGAAGTCATTGTTCCACTATATTTGGGATTCATCAGACTTATCATTGAGTGCAATGCCCCCTATGGTATGTACCTAACCAGGCACATCCAGCAACTGGAATGTCCACAGAGGCTCCTAACTAAAAGAATACAGGGTGTAAGTAATATGGCCTATGTAGACTGCTTCAAGGCCCTATGCTATATTCTGTCTCCCTTTCTCCTGCAGGCTGTTGAGGGGCTGACATATAAGGCATTGCCAGACCCTGCCTTGATGGACCTCCTGCAAATCTGCAAAACAAGCAGCACCATAATTATCCATTCTAAAGACTTAAACCTTGTCTATTATATAAATAGGACCTGCTGGAGAGACAGGTATGTATCCCAGAGATTACCCCTTCTCTGGAACACGCTCCCCATCCATGTGAAGCAGAGTTCCTCCCTAACCCAATTCAAGACTAACGTGGACAGTTGGATGGGGAACAGGAAATTCATCCTTGGTTTGGTACTTATGTCTGTAATGGCTACAGGCAGTCTGTAAATGGATCATCTCAGACACCCCTGCTTGTAAATATTTCATCTCCCAAGCCCCTACTTACACTTATCAAGGGTATCAGAACTTGTCATAAATTTGTGATGCATGACTAAGCTTAAAAACGCCCATGTAGTCATTAGCCTAGTAAACACCTATGAACCCATGAAATCTGTCCAAACTGTGTCTTTTTCCTCATTATTTATTCTTTGTCTCTGATGGTAGCACTAAGATGTTGAGAGATATGTGTCCTTGGGCAGTTACGCCCTTCACACCAAACTAGTTTATTTATTTAGTTACTTCTTTGCACTAAGTGAGACTCCAGCAGTTTATCTCCCTCCTTATGCTTTGATTTTATCTCTAACTGTTGCACTTCCATGTTGAGAGCTGTACTTCCTCTGTGGGTAGCTAATTGGTAGCCAAAAGACTAAAACATGGGAGATAGTTGTATTCTCGCATTTTCAGCAGGATTCATCTGGAGCTTTCTACATTTGGGCTAATATGGCTGCTTGAGCAGTTATTTTTACCATTTAGTCATTGGTAATATTGGTTCCTGGTATCCTGTACCTATAATGGAGGCAGAACTGCACATCTTTGTTTTTATTTTTAATTTCATATTTCAAGCAGAAGTACGTAATGCGAGATTAATATTCCTAGTATAGCTGGTATCAGTTGTGGTGATATGTATTTAAGTCTGTTGTACATATATATTTCATATGAAATAGAGAGTGATTTAGCTCTCCTTTTCATCTATGGATAAGACAATATTTATTTATTAAAATAATACAATGGCAAAAAATATGTTCATGTTGTTTTACATCTGAATGATGATTCATTAAGAAAACTATTAGTAAGACATGCATTGGCAAAACAGCATTAAATTTTACTTATAAAAGATGAAGAGCTGTTAACAAGTCTGTACAGTTTATCCCTTTCAGGTGCAGCAGACTTCCTTTAATCAAAAATGTCTGGGCCTGTACGTCTAGCATTCTGTGTGCTTCTCATGTTATCTAAAATAAAGTGCAGTGAAATTTATTTTCAAGTTTTGTTATGATTATGTAGCATTAGAAAGGTAGCAGAAGAAAATGTATATGACTTGACATGTAGTAATATACTTCTCTGATTGCTAATATTTATTTTACATTTGCCTTCTCTACATATTTCCAAACCACATATTCTTTAAATTAATTTGAATGCTTTCCAGAAATTGTACTTCTCTCAGTGGAAAATATTATATATTATTTCATTTTGTCTAAACTCTTTAGTTGTCCAGGTAAGGGATTACAGACTGACTCCTGGTTAAATAAATTCTTCAGGCATGCATGAAGTCCTGCATTTTATGGAATGTTGAAAAGGAAATGCTGAAGCAATGTTAACATTTGAGAGAGTGCACAAATGTCACTGAATGATTGATTTGATTCGATTTGTTAGTATTTCAGTTCTTTGCTGCTTGCAGGCTGTTTTGAATTACTTATGCTGCCAAAAAACTCATTCAGTGACTGGCAGTGCCTGAAAATGAAATCAAATACTTGTGCCAGACATTATTTTGCTACAATACTACCAGTGAATGATGGTTTTCTCTTTTGCTGCAAGTATGCATTTGGTGAGACAGAGGAAAGGATGCTATGTAACTTGGATCTAAGTAGTTTACATGACTACAACATTATGCATATGTATCTCTGCTGAGAAATAAGACTCCATCAGAGATGAAAGACATACTTAATTCAAAGTTTCTGAAAAATGAACAAGGCTTATTCACCCATAGAACTGATCACTGTTGCAGGAGTTCTGGACAAGACAAGACAACGGTGATGATGCCTGCAAAATGAGGGTCATGTGAAAATATCTCTAAGACACCTCCATGCCAAACAGATGGCACATCTAAGGTGCCTTCTTTCACTGTGCTCATATCACACCCGCTGTTATATTTTTTCCTATTTCTACTTATAAAGAAAATGCTGTTATGGCATAGGAGCAATTTTCTGTGTGATTCATTTATGAGGTCTAAATTATGTACAACTATTTTAGGGTGTGACGTATGTGTCACTTGGTCATTGTTACTCACATTGGTAATTCATATAGTCATACTCACATTGGTAATTCATATAGTCATCATTCTTAATTTTTTCAGTAAAGTATACCCATGAGGTACAACATGTGTTCTATGGGGGGAGTAGCAGGGTTCACTGTCTGGATAACTGACTACTGAGTCACAGTTTACATCTAGACACTTAAAGATTCAAACCATGGACCGTAGATGAAAGCCCTCTGCTAAACTGCCAGCTTATAACTCATGAAATCCAAGCAGAAGTCACATTTTCAATTTTCGGTGTTAAGAAAATTAACTTAGTCAGTCTTCTGTCATCTTGAGTAGTAAGGAGAAAGGATAGTTGCTTGAATGGAAAAAAGGAATGAAAATATTGGTAATAAATGATCATGAAGTTTGTGGCAACTTATAAGCATGCTAGAAACTCTCTAGTGAAGTTTAATAATTTACTCCAACTTAGTGGGAAAGTTGTGAAATGCTGATCACCAGCATCAAGTAATGCTTTACCATAAATGGGACTGAACACATATGTATCCATCTAGGCTGTTTTTCTACCCTCTGTACTTGAAAGGCCTGTAGTAAATAATGGTCTTCACATAAAGTCTAGTAAAGGATATGGGCTGTTATAAAGGAATAAGACGGTTGTCCATCTGGACTTCTGGTACAGTGTTGGCTAGTTAGGGATTATTTAAGAACTGTTCACATGTTCAGCTTGAAATATGACACTAAAATACTGGCTTTTGTACCCAACAGTTGGTATAATTAGAAAATAGATTTTTTTAATATGAATGTTTGTGAAGGGAAGGAGGAGGAGCCACATGATTGCAGGACGTATCCCTAAAGGGAATGTGGCACTGGAACTAGCTATCCAGCATGTGGTAGATGTAGAAGACATTTGAAAGGTAGAAACAGAAGGAGAAAAATCAAAAGACATGGAATCAGTCAACCAGAAAATTGGTAAACTGTATGAGAAGATAATTAAACTAAGTGCAGTCCTAACAGACTACATGAAATCCGATGATAAACATGTGGAAGTGATGGAAGAAGTACTTCAGAGACATGAGGATAACCTAACAGATCGAAATGCAACAGGAGCATAAAACTGATTAATTGACATAGATGCATTCTAACAAGAAGTAAGCAAGAAATTCACTGAACTTGAAGATAGGGCGAAAAGTGAGAATCTTAGGTTTGCCAACATACCTGGAGAAAATAGGGGAAGAATTGTTTGACCTACACGAGAAAGCAAATAAGTGAATGGATTGATATATCAGAATCAGAAAGTCTTCTGAAAAGAGCCCATAGGGCTTTTGTTCCATGTAGAGGCAAGAGGATCATGGATCAATTTTGATAAAATATCAAACTTTCCAATTTAAAGAAACCATATCAACTAAATTTTGGAATAAAGGGAAGGATTTGCTCATGAAGGACAACATGATCTACATGGTCAATGGCTTTTCACTTATGACATGAAGGAAGAGAAATATATTAATATATTCATTTCATTGGATCATCACCCAGGCCCCTGCTTGTAAATATTTAATTGACCCTGTTTACACTTATCAAGGGTTCTAGAACTTGTCGGTGATTTGGAATGCCTGGCTAGGCTTAAAAAGGCCCTTGTGGTCGTTAGCCTATTAAACATCTATGGACCTATGACCCTACTAGATTTAAGCTGCTATATTTAGCAAATATGAAAATTGTTTTTGCTGCTGGTAATAAAGATCCAGATCGGGCATTATTTGAGTTGACTACCCTAAAAGCACCAAAGTGAAGTACAACAATGGCAAAATGGATTAGGTATGCAGCCAGTGCAGTCTAATAGAGGAATCAGTATGTAAAACATTCCCTAGTTATTAAAGAAAAATATAGAGAAAAAAAGATAGATGAAGAAGGTGACCAACAGATTTGTGAAAACGTTGGACAGTGTAAAATGATAGTGCTGCAGCATCTGGAGAGATTACAATAGGAATTCTAATTGACTGGCCTCACCTATCTGTGACAGATTGCTTTTTTTCTTGCTCCTTTTTTCTTTTATTTGAATATAAACAATGAAAATAATCAATGCATGTTTCACAAAAGCCTGAAGAATGTATATTATGCATATTACAATTTATTTCCATATCTCCCTAACAAGTAAATAAAAGTGTATAGAGGGGTTGGGGGTTGGAAAATGGTTTCAGTGTTTAAATCACAATCACAAGGTCCAGAATTTGATTCTCAAGTTAGAGGGAAATTGGCTAGGCTTAAAATGACCCAGAGAGGCAGTTGACCTATGACCTATGAAACTACGAGAAATTATAATGGATGTAGATGCAATGCTTTCTTGCTAAGGGCCACCAATTTGATTTAACATATGCTCCCTGGAAAAGGGGGAATGTGATAGGCAGGGAGAGACAGGAGAATAGAGTAAAGCTATCAATTAAAAGATTGAGAAACTCTGAGTGATGTCATTTGGAAGATGGGACTATAATTTCTAGGAATACAATGCACACAAAAGTCCAGGGATCATAGATCAGGCAGATGAACAACTGAAGCCTTTTCCCAGTAATACCAAAATGAGCTGAGTCAAAAATTGATTTTACACGGTTACAAGAAAATGGCTTTATTACAGCAGGTAAGCGGTTTCATGGGAATACCTCCCACTTCATCAGACCATAAAAACATGATGTTACTACTTCCTTTTATATAAAACAATTGATTAACAATCATCAATTAAGTATTAATCATTCACTTTTCTTAAAGGTACATTGTACTCTCCACCATTCACTTGTTGTTGTGTCTTTCGGCTTATCCTTGTTAGGGGTCGCCACAGCAGAACTCCGGTCCACTAATGTTTGGTAGTGGATTTTTACATGCTGAGTTACCAGCCCTGACGCACAACCTTCAATGAAGGCACACTCATTCACGCATGCCTCCACACAGAAGACGCTCTAGCTGAGAATCGAACGGGACAATGTCTTGCTGTGAGGCGACATCTCTACTGCAGCACCACTACCGCGGGAAACTCTCACTATATATTACAAATAGCCTATGCTAACTCACAACATTAAAACATTCTTCTATCAAAATTTTTATATATAATAATAAATTAATAACAACTAAAACCATTTGTTAAACATATGAATGAATGAATAAATGATATATATAAAAAGCTTTCATGTGCATAATGCATACAATTAATATTCTAGTAAACACATGTAAACCTGTCGATGTGAGCTATCAACTCTGTTGGTCTTACATGCTCAATAAAGCTAAGATTATTCTCTTATACTGTAAAATTTATGTACATGTCCAATGAATAACTTTATGGCAACTAAAAACGTTTGCTTACAAGGACATCATTTCCTATATAATGATATGATCTACTTCATCATTTTCGTAAAGACCTATTCTTTAATACAGGCTTCAATGGAATTCTGTCATTGAGTCCCTTACCTCTGTTGCCCCTTAACCTAACTATCCACCTCATTTCTGACATCTACGTTTTATTGATTATATCACCTCCTCTCTCACTTTCTCCGATCACTTCAATAACCATAAAAAGGAAGGTATGTGTGGGGGCCTCAATCAATACATGTTTGGCCAAGGCATTAGTCTTTTCAAGATTTCTTATGCTTAATAAATCTTCCCTTATTCTCAATTTGAGCTCCCTATTAATTTTTCCTATATAGTAACTTGAACAAGAAAAGTGAATGATGAATACTTAATTGGTGATTGTTAAGCAATTGTTTTATATAAAAGGAAGCAGTAACATCATTTTTTATGGTCTGATGAAGTGGGAGGTATTCCCATGAAAGCGCTTACCTACTGTAATAAAGCCGTTTTCTTTTAACCAAAAAAAGTGAAAATGTTATTAAAAGATAATGATAAATGCACTCGTGGGTGTGACTGGAGAACCAGATAGCATAGCGGGAAAATGGGATAAAACTCATATAATATCTAAAGCAAGGAATGCAACAGAGAGAGGAATTTATGAAAGGAATACCCTAAACACTTGGATAGATTAAAAGTTCTGAAGCATTTAGGAGAAGAGAATGAGGCACTAACAGTGGAGAAGGAAGGTCTTAAAATAAAAATTGAAAACTATATATGAGAATTATGTGAGCTCAGTGGTGTATTTATTATTTTTTTTTTTATTATTTGCAGTTGGTTTGCCAGGATAGTCCATTGGGCCAAATGAAACCGTTTTCAATGGAGTCCTGGGGAGAAAAGCTCCAAAACTAAATAGGTTACAGTAGGTTATTCATGATAGATGTACAAATTATACCATTATACAGAAGTTAATCATACAAGAAAAAACAATTTGCAAATAATACAACAAAAACTAGAGTGAGTACAGTCTAGTGATGAAATTAATAGGTAATACAGACTAAAGGGAAATTTAGCACAAAAGTACTGAGAAATAATAACATATTTGGAAGCATTTCACGACAATACTGAGAAATAATAACATATTAGGAAACAATGCACAAAAGTACTGAGAAGTAATAATGTATTAGGAAGCAATACTTAGGAAGTGTGGCCTAGTGTATTCTTTCCAATTATTGTAGGAATAATAATATGTATGAGTTAGGGTGAGTAATAAGGAAAGTTGCAGGAGAAAACAGAGGAAGAAGGAAGATGGAGTTTGCAAGTGTTAGTTATGTGGGGTGGGAGCAAGAGCATTCCCACTGGGATACTAGATGTGAGTGAAGAGATCTTTTAAATATAAAATGGTTGGGGGTGGTGCGAATGGAAGGTGGTAGGGAGTTCCAAAGGCGTGCAAGGCCATAAGACAGAAGATTTTTGCCTGGGGGACGAGTTGGTTTATATACTTCTAATAGATTTTGATTGTTGGACCTTAATACTCTATCAGGAAGGTGCATTTTAAAGGATGATGAAAGGGAGGGACAGAGGGAGGGGTTGAAAATGAGCTTATGCGCAAGATTTAGTTGAGTATATGCGAGATAACTGGGTAGCTCTAGCCATTTTAGTTTTTGGAGAGAGGAACAGTGGTGGGTGGAGGACTTGTGGTTGGTAGCGAACTTGGCAATTTTGTTGTAGCAAGAGGAAAGTTGTGTTTTTAGAGAGGTCTGTAGATTAGTTAGGAGTGGAGCTCCATAGAGAAGGGAGGGGATAAGAAATGAGGTAGAGGGTGATTTTGGTAGCAGGTGTAAGGTAATGATTTTGTCGGTAAAGCATACCTAGTTTTTGATGGGTTTTTTGATATTTAACTGTAGGTGGGAGTTGAATTTGAGCTGGTTATCAATTTGGACCCCAAGTAACTTGGTCTCAATCAATCAAACATTCCTTTTATGAAAACTCTCTGAGAATGCATAAAGTACCAGCACATAAGCTGAGAAGCCAAACTGTAGAAAGAGGAATAGAGAAAATCACGGATGATGTTATGGGTAATATACATTGAGACTGCAATCAAATAACTACAATACTATATAAATATTACCATCAATTTTATAGGAGACAGAAAATGGGAAGTGACTGGAAGCAGAGGCTAGATGATTTTCTGAATACTCTGAATTTACCTACAATCTCAGAACAGTTGGTCCAGGGACTTTTTAAATCAATAACACCAGAGGAAGTGAAAAAAATATTGAATAACCAAGCTATGGGCAAATTCCCTGGTTCAAATAGGATCCCAATAAAATTATGAAAGGAGGGGGAGAGAGCAACTGATAGAGGTACTGGTGTTACTGTTTAATAGGGTTATGTTTAATAATGAGAAACTATATTTGTAGAATAGTACATTACTAGCAGTCATAATGAAAGAAGGCAAGCCTCTAAAACAAAGCCTCAGCGTACTGACCAATATCAACTGAAATACTTAGGTATGTTAATAACTTAGAAGAGTAAGGTTTCAGCAAAAAAGTATGTGGAAAATCATATAAAATATCCTAAAACTTATAAGAAACTGGCAGATAATATAACAAATTTAGGTAATAAAGTATAGATGTTGTAAATGTATGTAGGGACACTAACACTATATGTGGGCACACATTTCTATATAAAACAGAAGAAAAACAGTGGTTGCATGTCGAAAATGAAATAAAAAGTTCCTCATGGATGAGAAAACAAAAACTTGTATGACGTGACAGGATTACCCTATAAGTTTAGCAGGGAGGCCTGGCAAATCATTATTATAAAACATTCATGTCTATTATAGCAAATAGGCTGATTAAATGTGTGAATATGTTTGCAGATTTAGATCAGTGTGGATTTGTGGCAGGCAGACAAAAGAAGAATAATATAGTTAGAACAGACTTGGTCGATGAAGAGGCAGAAAAAAGGAATACACCTTTACTTTTAATTATTTTGAATGCCAAAAAGGCTTTAGATGGAGTTCATTGGGATTATTAGTTGGAAATTCTTAAACAAATGTAGATTTCCAGAAATAAATTATAAAATTATAAAGATGCTGAACCCCTTAAATCTGGGTGTGGAGAAAAAAGTGAAAATGAATGGCAGGTTGATACGGAGAATTTGAAGAAGGCAGCAGCACAAGACAAGGCTACTCCCTGTCCCCAGATTTGTTTGATCTATATTTAGAACCACGAGCCCTGAATGTCAGAGCAAGCAATATTCAATGTTTTGAAGAGGATAATAAGCAACAAAAGATTCCAGCTTTTGTTGATGATACAATGATTTATTTAACAAATCTACAGGAGGATTTGTCAGGCCTTTTTAATAACCTGAAGGAATTTACAGGCCTAACTAGAAATAAAGTTAATGAAGAAAAGAACAAGACCAGTCCCATGTACTATCCTTCCCTAGTAGAGATGGTTCGGATGTATCCATACTTGTGGGGTCACTACAACTGAAATACTTAGGCATATTAATAACTAAAACAAGGCTTCAGCAAAAGAAATGTTGGGAAAATCATATAAAATATCCTAAAACGTATAAGAAGCTGGCAGACGATATGACTAAATTTAGATAATAAAGTATAGGTGTTGAAGATGTATGCAGTGATATTAATAGTATATGTGGACACATTTTTTATATAAAATTTTAGAAAAAGAGTGATTGCATCTGGAAAATGAAATAAAAAGTTCCTTTGGGATGAAAAAAAACTTGTATGGCATGAGACAAGATTACTCTACAAGTGCTGCAGGGAAGCCTGGCAATTCCTGACTTGAAGGGATACTTTACAGCAATCCAGAACTGACTGGCATATCTTCTGCAAAATAAGAACTACATTAAAAGTAATGCCTTTCGGCTTTTCCCAGTTAGGAGACGCTACAGCAGAACTCCGGTCCGCTAATAATTGGCAGTAGATTTTTACGGTGCCATGTTGCCAGCCCGATGCCCAGCCTTCAAAGAAGGCACACCCATTCACGCACACACCTACCTGCATGTCTTTATATGTCACTCGACCACTGGGAGAACATGCAGACTCCAACCAGAAGGTGCTCCAGCCGAGAATCGAATGAGAAAACCTCTTGCTGTGAGGTGACAACACTAACCGCTGCACCACAGCGGCACAGTAAAATAAGAACTACATTGCAGGATGGAAATCGATGGCACTTACACAAAAGGGGAAAGATAACGCAACTATGAAAATAACCTTATGGTCATGGCATTCATCAAAACCATGAGTCAGTTCAATACTGAAATGAATATATATGGTAGCCAAGGAGGGAATAGTGAATAAAAAGTGTGACAAATGGAACTAATTACCTAAGGGGCAGGTGGGAATGACGTATTAAAGAATTGGTATAAGAAATGCCAAAACCCAATATATGGAAATGAATAAATAAATAAATAGATAAAAGATGTATTGGACTGGAAGTTGATGAAACAAAAGTTCTATATGACTTATAGGGCCATGCAGTCTATAATTCGTAAATGAATAAGGGAGATGATACAGAGAGGAAATAAGGCTCCAGAAGTGGTAAGCTTACTGATCGAGGGAAGAATGAGAAATGCTAATGTCAAAAAACTAGTTACTATGATATATAAGGGATTTCAAGAGGATAACATAAAGAAAATGTAAAATGGAAGAGGGAAATGAATGAAGTTTTGGGGATGTGATATACAGAGTAAGAATGAAAGAATGAATGAAAAAATCAATTGGTACCAAAAAAGTCACTAAATCAAGAAAGTTTCAATTTTTGAATGGACGTGCTTACATAAATAATTATATACATCAGAGAGAGTTCTTAGGATATTTCCTGGAGTCAACACTAAATGTGGTGATGTGAGGGTAGATTCATAGATGATAGGAACCATATATTTTGGTCATGCTAAAAGTTAAAGCTGATTAAGAGGGATTTCCATGTATTAATTAGTAAAGCAGTATGTAGGCAGAACAACTTAAGAAGGAGGACTATATGTTGCATTGGTAGGGGAAAGAGAAACTAACTAGACATAAGATATTCAGTAATGCTTGATTCTCTTGTTATAAAAAACTGATCATGAGGCTATGGAAATCAGACAAGACACCACAAGTGAAAGAATGCACAGAGACAAAGAAGTTAAAGAAGTGAAAACATTGTGGGGGGGGGGGGGTCAAGGAGGTAAAGTAGAAGGTGTATGACAAAAGTACAATCAATGGGATCAGTAATGGATAGGGAACTAAACAAATTTAAAAGTTGTTAGTACATATAATTGCAGAAGTAATGTGCTGTGACTACAAAGGTGCTGCTGGACTTATTAATTAAGCTCTGAATCTTTCCTTGAATAGTGTGAGGCCATGATGGTTCTGTTATTTTCATTATATGGGAACAAATTCATAATTCAAGCTATTGTGTGGAAAATGTATACGTCTTCATGTTGGAAGATCAACCTGAATGCTTAATCTGAACCGATTTTAAATATTTGAATGCTGTTATCCTTAATATAAAAAAAAATGATGGGTGTCCCTCTATTCTGTAGAAAGCATTACTGCAAACAATGGTTACATTGCTAAATAAGCAAGAAAGAGAAAGAAGTTGATTTGCTTATTATGATATGGATTGTTCAGCAGATTATCCAGTCCTTATTGTTAGTGACATTATGATGAAATAGGGTTTTAAAATGGTGAATACAAGTCAAGCAGTCCTACTGATTTGGAATGTGTCAAATAATATAGAACCACAGAGAGCTATACCCTGTTGAATACCTTGGCTAAATTAAAATATCCATGAAATACACCACACAAGAGTTAATCAGCACATATATGAACTAGTGATCTTTTTAATTCTGACATCTGATTTGCATTTGATGCAGTAATGGCTATACATTGCTAATCTTCAGAATTAACACAGGACCAAAAAAAGATAAGTGAAATATATATGTCCTGCTTCACTTCAACTGTTTCAGTATTATGAGAAAACTCTCACTCTTTTAACAAATCCATGCAGATCCATTTCTAACAAAAGCAGGCCCTCACTATAATTCTGGATACACTGTATTATGATTCTCTCCAGGCAGTTACATAGAGTATTCAGTCAGACTGATGGATATGAAATTGTTTGAGTCTAATGTGAACCCCCCACCAGATTTGTGAACTGTTGCTACTACAGTCTTTTTCTATAAGTCAGGCACATATAAAGAAACGCTGGGTAGGCTCTGCAAGGAAATGTGCACTGTTTCTCCTATTCCATGTCTAAATTAAGAGAAAAAACTAAATCAGTGAAAACTGCTAACAGTAAGTTAATTTATAGTAGAGAGACTATTCTGGACATTCAGTCCACAGGTTTGCTGTGCATCAGCTTTGATGAGCTGCTGCCTGTGGGGCATGTGAGGCCTACAGCACTTCTTGGGTTACAGGAGCTGGAAATCTTACTCAACCATGGAACAAAATGTCTGGTATGTGCAGAACTAATGTTTTTGGTTCATGATAAGAGAAGGAAATGAAAGAGGTGTGAGAGAATGTGCAAAAGAGGATCTAGGGCTGGAATCACTGCAAGGCTAAAAGCAAATCCCTACAGGCCTACACTTCCAGCCATCCTGCTGGCAAATGTTCGATCACTGGAAAGCAACATGGACTATATAAGGCTGGAATTATCTACTCAGAACAAAGTGAGGAAATTTTGTATACTTATTTTTACTGAGAATTGGCTAAACTGTAACATTAATGGCAGTGCAGTCCCTGTGGATGGGCTATCACGTTTTAGAGCAGACTGAATACATTCTCTCAGTGCTAAGTCCCGAGGGGGTGGTGTCTGCAATATACATCAATAACAACTGGTGTACCAGTTGTGAGATAACATCCTCACACTGCTCAGATAATCTAGAGTTTTTTTACTGGAATGCAGACCCTTTTATCTACCCAGGGAATTTAACAGCATCTGTATCACAGCTGTCTACACTCCTCCCAGTGCTAATCCAAATGAGGCAATGATCACATTATACCAGGCTATAAATGAACTGCTAAACTGGAATGCAGACTGTGTTCATATAGTGACATGTGAGTTTAATCAGGCCAACTTGAAAATGGTTCTGCTCCACTATTTCCAATATGTGGACTTTGCAACAATGGGAGAGAACATACTGGACAAGGTATACCGCAATGTTAAGCTGCCATTTAAGGCCGTGCCACACCCAAACCTGGGAAACTCTGACCACATCTCCATAATGTTACTACCAGTGTATAAATCATTGCTAACTAGAGAGAGACCAACAGTGAAACAAGTAAGAGTATGACCAGAGGGTGCAGTCTCAGCACTCCAGGACTGTTTCGAGAGCACAGACGGGAGCATATTCAAAGAGGCAGCTACTGAGAACCAGGGTATCAACCTGGAGGAGTACACCAAGGCAGTGATGGGTTACATCTTGAAATGTGTGGATGATGTGACAATCACCAAAACCATCATCACACAAGCCAACCAGAAACCTTGGTTGATGACAGAGTTGCACGAGCTACTGAAAGCAAGGAATACAGACTTCAGGTCTGGAGACAGGGAAGCCCTCAGAACAGCCAGAGCAAATCTGAAGAAGGGAGTTAGGGAAGCAAAATGCACCTATGGTAGAAAGATCCAGTTACTTCTCTGACCAAAAAGACCCCAGGGGTCTATGGCAGGATATCCAGTCCATAACTGACTACAAATCCCTGTCTTCACAATGTGAGGACAACAAGGAATTCCTTAATAAGCTGCATGTCTACTTCAATAGATTCAAGGAAGGGAACAGAACAACAGTGAAGAAAATGCCCATCGTCCATAACGAGAAGATGCTCACCCTCAACCCACCTGATATCCAGAGGACACTACACAGAGTTAACCCAAGAAAAGTGGCTGGGCCTGACAACATCCTAGGGCAATTGCTCAGGGACTGCACAGTTCAACTAACAAATGTCTTCATGGATATCTTCAATAACTCTCTGAGTCAGCAAATTGTTCCAAAATGCTTCAAGGACACAGCAATCATTCCATTACCAAAGAAGTCTCCACCATCTTGCCTAATTGACTACTGCCCTGTAGCCCTCACCTTCACAGTGATGAAGTGCTTTGAAAGGCTGGTCAAGGACGCCATAACATCTGGGCTGCCTACTGATCTTGACTCTCTGCAGTTTGCTTACCGAGCAAACCGTTCTATGGCAGATGCCATCTCTCTAGCACTCCATCTATCCCTGGAACACCTGAGAATAAAAACACCTACATGACGGTACTATTCATTGTCTTCAGCTCTGCTTTTAAGATGGTTATCCCTCTTCATCTGGTAATGAAGCTACTCCAACTAGGCGTCAACACTCCACTTTGCAACTGGATTCATGACTTTCTCACAGACCGACCTCAGAAAGTGTGCACAGGAAATAACTCCTCAGATGGCTTCACACTTAACACTGGAGTCTCACAAGGATGTGCACTAAGTTCCTTGCTGTTTACCCTGTTAACATACGATTGTACAGCCAACTACAATGCAAACCACATCATCAAGTTTGCTGATGACACAACAGTGGTGGGCCTCATTAGTAACAATGATGAAACAGTGTATAGAGATGAGGTGGAACAACTGACTTAGCACTAAAAGTAAACAAGACAAAAGAGATAATTGTGGACTACAAGAACAATGACAAAGAACATTCTCCCCTTATCATCAATGGGGAAACAGTGAGAAGCACAAAGTTTCTGGGGGTGCACATTGATGAGCACTTGTCTTAGAACACCAGTACAAATGCCATAGTCAAGTAAGCACACCAGAGACTGCACTTTTTGAGAAGGCTGAGGAGAGAAAATCTCCAGTCAACAGTTCTCACTACCTTCTACAGAGGTACTATAGAAAGCATCCTGATGAACAACCTCCTAGTACTGTATGGAAGCTGTTCTACCTCTGAGCGCAAATCCCTCCAGAGAGTGGTGAAGACAACTGAGAGGATCATCAAGACCACCTTACTATTTATCCACAATTTATACTTATCCAGATGTCTCAACAGGGCCAGCGCAGTAATTAAAGACTACTCTCACCATACTTACAGACGGTTCCTGCACCTATCATCCAGAAAGTGCTTCTAAAGCATAGATTGCAGACCTATGAGATTCAGGAACTGCTTCTTCCCTAGTGTCATCAGGCTGCTGAACTCTAGTAAGAACTATGCTCCATGATAACCATCTGGGTCAGTAGAAACTGTAGTAGCTTGTCTCATATTGTGCATTAACCTGGTTACCAGTCTCATCTAATACTTAGTGCAATATTCACCATGATTGTTAACTTATAGGCCATCTAGATCAGTAGCAATGCAGTAACACATCTCTTCTTTCAGTGCAATACATGTTACAAATTTATAAATTAACCATAGTGCAATACTCTATGGTCCATAGTCCGATACTCTAATGTTCACAGTGCAATACTTAAATGTCTTAACCAAGTACCTGTGCAATACTAAAGTCTCACGCAAGTAAGTGTTCACTGCAAAAAGTGTTAAAATGTGTTTCTAATTATGTGCGGTATCAGTCTGTCTACCTACATAGCTAGGTGTTATATGTGTAAACGTCTGTGAAAATAGTCTATATGTTGTCTGCACATTGAGTCCGAAAACAGAATTTCATTCAGTTTTTCCACTTGTGTGATTTTTGAATGACAATAAAGTTTACTTTGACTTTGGTCATGTCAGTAGTTATATAATAGAAGTCTCTCCTTGTCTCTATAGCACTCTTGACATTCTTTATTGCTTACTGTGATGTCAGCACACATTATTTTCAGCACATTTACAATATTGTGTGGCTAGGTGATCGCTTCATACTTTGTTGACAATGTATAACATTTACATTGCTTTCTTTACAGTTTTCTCTTAAATTAAAGAATATATTATTATTGCATTATTTTATCAGCCTTTGAGATCAAAGTGAGTTCATTGTCATGAAAAGTAAATTTGTCAAGAAAAGTAAGACATTTCTACATTTTATTTAATCTAGACTTGTTTTTTTTTTATCACTTGGACAATTTGTAAAAGTTAAAAGCTCAATATAATTTATTTTTCTGCTCTAGTTCTGATTAATTCTGAAATTGGACCAAAGAGTTTTTATGAATGTACTAATTTTACAATATGTTTGTCTCTTACTAATTTAACAGAACTCATTGATACTATACTGGGGAGATATGTTTTGATAATTGAGAACAGACATTTATTTCATAATAGTTTTATAGTTACAGTTTAGGAAGGATAGTTTATTTATTATTGGCTGTGATTTTAATCTTAGATTAAATATTATGCATCATGATCAGTGCTAATTAAAGAATATAACGCATGCTTTAAGAATGGAAAATGTGTAGGCTTGTCAGTATATCTATCTATCTATCTATCTATCTATCTATCTATCTATCTATCTATCTATCTATCTATCTATCTATCTATCTGTCTGTCTGTCTATCTATCTGTCTATCTATCTATCTATCTATCTATCTAGCTATCTATCTATCTATCTATCTATCTATGTCTCTATCTGTAATACAGACACACACACTCACACACACACACACACACACACACACACACACACACACACACACACACACACACACACACACACACACACACACACACACACACACACACACACACACACACACACACACACACACACACACACACATATACACACACACACATACACACACATATCACTATCTCTCATTGGACTTTGCACATTTTTTTCTAAAATTACTTTGGCTGTCATGGTTAATTAACATTTGGACATATGTATTTGTTGTTGTGTACTTTACCCAGAAAATGTTTGTAAAGTTAATATATCCTATAATCATGACTGGACTTACGCATGATGACCAAAGTGACCACATATGGTGGCACTTGGCCACAGGAGCTTTTATTTAGTGAAGGAATTGAAATGTTAGATAAGGCACCCTTGTTGAAATATGACTAGTGGCCTATAAAGAAAGTGCTTCACTCTCTTTAGTTTCAAGGCTTTCTGCCTGATCTCACTCAGCACAATCTAGACAACCAATTACAGAACCATTGTTACCTCAAATATTCTGTGGTTTGTGGTCTAGATCATATTGGGTGGAGCCAAGATGAAATTCCATACATTTTGAACATGGAGGGGAAATAGCACAGTGATACTAATGTTGTGAGTCTGTAGATGGGACCATAATAATTTATAAGAAAATGTTGTTCATAGGTTCATAGGTTGTTATTAGGCTATCGGCCCTATGGCCTATGCAAGCCTAGCCATAACAATTCCCTGGCTATTTCTTCCCACACTATTTACTTCCCTGGACCCCTGTCTAGCAGGGTGACTGATGTGATCCCCAGGGTGAATTTCCTTTCTCCCATTCAATCGTCAAGGTTCCTTTTGAAGAGGACCAAAGAGGCACTCTGTTTGACATGTATGGGCAATCTATTCCAGAGTCTGGGGAGTCTCTGGGTCAGGAACCTATCCCTCCAGCTTGTTTTGTTTATTGTGATGACAAGGTTTAGATCCCTGGAGCATGTGGCTCTGAGGGATTGGGATTTCTTTAAGTGTAGCATGTCCAACAGCGCTGGGTTTGACATGGCCTTGTATGTTAAGCAAAGATCACCTCTGAGTAGACGATATGCGACAGAGTATAGCTGGAGTTTTTTAAGGCGGTCAGCATAGGACATCTGCTTTAGGCCTGTGATTCTTTTAGTGAGGTATTTCTGTGGCCTTTTCAGTAGTTGCAGATGTCTTGAGAGGTACATACCAAACGGGGCATTGTATTCTATAATGGGTCTAATGAGGGATGAGTACAGTGGGACAATGACCTCCTTTTTTCTGGATGAAAAGCCCTTAGTGATGAGGTGTGCCACATAGAAGGATTTTCTGACTGTTGTGGCGATGTGTTTATTGAAGGTGAGACCACTGTCCACCTGTGTCCCTAAGTCTCTTATCACACTGTCTGTGTTTAGTGTACTGCCACCTATGTGGTAATTCATGGGTACATGTTTCTTCTCAAAGGGGATAACTATACATTTCTTGGCAGTGAGCTTGAGCTCATGGCTTTGGCCCTAAGCATCTGTTTATGTAAGGCCCTTTTGTAGAGTATCCACATCATTTGGGGATTCAATAATGGCTCCCAGTTTGCAGTCATCTGCAAACTTTGTTATCCAGAGTCCCTTAGTGTTGGCCTGTACTTCAGAGAAGTAGATGCCAAACAAGAGCGGTCCCAGGACTGAGCCTTGAGGTACTCCACTTGTCACTTGTCTGGAGCTGGATTTGGAGTCGGCTACTTTTACAGTGTGGGTTATATCAGTAAGCCAGTTAGCAACCCATTGGGTGACGTAGGGATTAATGCCCAGCTTAGTAAGTTTATCTATGATTCCAGAGTGGGGGATGGTGTCAAAGGCCTTGGCAAGGTCTAGATAGGCTGTGTGGACCACCTTACCCTTGTCCATCACTCTGGAGACTGATTCAAAGAAGTCAATCAAGTTTAGGAGACAAGATCGGCCCTTCACGAACCCAAACTGGGTAGGGTCCAGTGTTTGAAGGTTGCCAATGTCTTTGTTTATAAGTTCCATGATAATACGCTCCATGGCCTGCAGATAAGGCTTGTCAGACTGATGGGACAGTAGTTTCCGGGATCCAAGGTGAATCCCCCCTTGTGGAGTGGGATAACTGTAGCTGTGCGCCACTCAGTGGGCACAAAACCTGAGGTTAGGCTATGATTAAACATGACACTTAAGTGAGGTGCCAGTTCATATTGTAGTTCATGTAGTACATAGCCCGTGATGTCATCTGGTCCCATGGATGCTGTATTCTTAGCTTTGGAGAGTGAATTTTTTACCTGTGTGGCCGTTATTACCGGAATTTAGCAATCTTCCGGTATTGAGATGGGCCACTTAGGGGGTGAGAGGGGGGTGAAGTTGGCACTGAATCGATCTGCCAGAATATTGGCAATATCCTTGGGATCAGTATATTTAATGCCATTCTGTTTTAGCTCAGAGCAGATCTGAGCATTGCCATTTAGATTCTTGACATAGTTATAGAATGCCTTGTTGTTGTCTTTGGAATCTTTGGCAATTTTATTTTCGTAACTAGCTTTGGAGGATTTTGTGAGGGATCTCAGTTTCTTACTGAGGCTGGTAAGGAAGTTTTTTGCATCCTGGGATTTTCCTCTTTTCTGCAACAGTTTCTTCCTTTTGTTGTAAAGTTTGTTTATGGCAGGGGACCACCTGATTGGCTTCTTTTTTTTGGATGAGAGCATCTTGGTTCTATTTGGGATGGCATGATTTATACATGAGTGGATGTGCTCGCACAGTGCCTTAGTGCAGGATTCAGCAGTTGAACTTTCAGCTCCTGTCTGCATGGGTGTCATGAAGTTTGTCACTTCTGACTCGAGTAGCATGAAGTTGGCTTTGGAGAAGTTTTTTATGGAGGTTTCCTTCCTGGGGGGTGGGGGTGGGATGTGGATGTTAAGGGTGATTAGCTTATGGTCAGACGTGACTAACGAGGGGGTGACCATAGGTGTGGAGCATCGATTTCCCATGTTGGTAATGACCAGGTCTATGATATTGGAGCCCCTGGTGGGACTATGGATTAGTTGATCCAGGGCGTTGGAATTTATGAATTCCAAGAACCGTTGGGCAAAGGTGTTGGTACATGAGTAGCTTTCCCAGTTAATGGCAGGGTAGTTAAAATCACCCAGTATTAGGGTGTTTGGTTCTATCTTAATATTTTCCAGTATGTTTAGAAAGGTGTAGTGAGAATCTTGGGGTATGGTGAGGGATCTGTAGCAAGCTACAATTTGGATTGCTGTCTTACCTAGTGTTAGTTGCACCTGGAGAATTTCAGACGCATTGTGTTGGGCAACTAGCCTGGTGGTGTGAATATCCTTGGTGAATATTGACACTCCTCCACCTTTAGTGTTTTGGTCCTGCTTTGGTGGCCGAAAAGTGTGGTAAGAGTTGTAGCCTGGTATTGCAGGGGTGCTCTCTGGAGCCTTGAACCAGGTCTCAGTTACTGCACAGATATCGATGTTCTCCATTTTTAGGAGTGCCTTGAGAGAGTGCATTTTGAGGTTTAGACTTCTAGCATTGAGTAGCATTACCTTCAGATTTTGCATGCTTGTACCTGTTACGATGGTGGTTTTGTTCTTTGAACTTTGCCTAAAAAAGGCACTATAGGGGTGGCAAGAGCCTTAGCCAGTAACCTGAATCCCAGAGGTGACAGGTGCAGACCATCTCTGGCAAAGCATCGTGGTCTGTCAATCATGTCGTCCCAAGCAGACAGATACTGGATCCCCTTTGAATGACACCAGAAGCTTAGCCAATTGTTGAAGTCAGTCATTTTGTCCTTATATTGTGGTATCATTCTGGGTGAAGGCAGGATGCTACTCAGGGCTATGGTCATACCTGCCTGGGCCACATGATCCAAGAGCTCTTCCATGTCTCTTTTCATGTAGTCCAGGGAGGTACGTCTCAAGTCATTCACTCCAACATGGACAATGACAGAGTCATATTTGTACTTGTTGTGGAGTGACTTGAGTGCATGCATTATGTGGCGGATCCTGGCACCCGACAGGCAGCTGACTGTAATTTTCTCCTTGTTCAACCTGGTGAGAGGGACATCAGTGTGCCGGACTATAGAGTCACCTATGACTAAACTGTTAGGTACATTGTCTTGCCTTAGGGGCTGTTGCTGGGTGGCACACAGGTGTTTTGAACTATGTGACACTTTGGTTGTGATTGGTGTTTGTTTGCGTTTCAGCTTCAGAGGTCCTTGTTGCTTGGGCAGGTTACAGTTAAGGGCCTCTGCATATGTGGATTTAGTGTTGCTATATGTGGGTGTTGGTGGTGTGGGTTTAGAAGGGCTATATGTTGCTTGAGGTGTAGTGTGGGTGTTAACCTTCTCCTCTTGACTGTCTAGCACAATCTTGGGTGGAGAGAGCTTTGCTTCCATTTTGGCTATGTAACTGCATCTCTCACAGGTTGTAGTGTTGGGTGGTAGGAGGAGAGGGTTGTCTGTGTACATGAGGCAATTGCTGCATTGCCCCAGTATGCCCAGATTCACCAGGTGGACAGGAGAAATCACTGGAAGCTGTCCCTTGGACATGCCTGGTTTGGTGCTTTTTTTTTTGTAAAGTACAGGAGCTGTTTTCCCTTACCTTAGCAAGGTACTTTGCAATTATAGGCTGTTTAGTGCCTACTATTAATTTCTCCTTATTAACAAGGAGAGTTGAGTGTTTGTATCAGTTTAAGGCTTCCTAGTGCTTTCCAGCAGGTATTAGAGAAAGTGCTAGTCAAAGGGATGCTTAAAAGTAAGATGAAAAAAAAAAATGCACACTGCAGTGTGCACTAGAGAAGGTAGACATGAAAGTAGGTAACATAAGTTTTACCTGTTTAAAAAGTTAAGGTTTAGTGGAGAGTTACTATTTTTAAAACAGCAAGATAGGTTGAAAGGGGTGGTCACTTTTGTATTCTGGTACTATGGAATACAGTAGGATGGCCAATAAATTTAAATAGTTGAAGGGGAGGGGTTTTTGATTTAGTGATTACTCACACAAGCCACTGAAAGTAGAGAGGAAATGAGATTGTTGGAATGGAAATTGTTGTCCAATTTAAAGTAGGTATTTTTAAACTCTGGCAGAAAAACAATGAGTTATTTATATCACCCAACTGTCCCCTGGTATAAAATATCCATGGATTTGTTGCATTATTCATCTGTTCCTCATGACATTTATATGATTTGATAAATCATTGAGAGTTGCAGTCACTAAATAATGACACATTTTACTGATAAATGTTCTAATTAGGTAACAGTAATGTTTAGGAGTTGTCCCTAATTATTGCCCTTGTCCTGGACTCTTGTGCTACAAGTTATTTTGTAAGAGTTTGGCATCTGATGCTTGTGTTTGCTCATTATCCCTGCTTTACAGGAATAATGTGAGTGTGTGAAGCAACCTGGGTAAGTGGGATGTGCACAGAAACATAATTACAATTGCCAGAGCTGTCAGTGAAGGAAAATTATTGTTTGTTATTGTCTGAATATTTTTTTCTCATTCTGCAGGACTAATATGATTCATGGAATGCAATTTGGGCATATGAGATGAACACAGGCAGAGGTGGCATAATTGATGGAGCTGCTCACCGAAGAAAAGTATTGTCTGCTGCTGTTTGCTCATAGTTCTGTGTTTGCAGGACAAATGTGATTTGTGTGAAGTAACTTGGAATACTTTCATTTTGGCAACTGTTTGTTTGGAGCAAAGTTGTAATTAATTTCATGGTCATCGTATTTATCACAATCAGACATCTGAAGTGTACATGGTAGGGGGTGTAACTAATGTCTGCAGATAACAGTAACTCATTTTCTTGTTTCTCTCAGTATAAACAGTCACTAATTTGGCTTGTGGGACTAGTGTGCAATGACAGAAGTAGGCTGCTTATTGCCACAGTGGTGCAATGAATAGTACTTCCATCTTGCATCATTTGGCTGCGGTTGAATTCTTGGCTGTGATTTCTTCTTTGTAGAGCTTTCATGTCCTCTCTGTATCTGTCTTTGTCTCTGTATGGAGTTTCCATGTGCCTTTTTCCTCCAACACCCCAAAGACTTGTTGTAGGTGATTTGGCATTCTTCCATTTTGTGTCATGAACAATTATTTTTACAAACATATCGACACTATCCCTGAGAAGCCTGATCTGTCACAAGATACAGTTTTAGCCTGGATGTATGTGTGTGTGCATGCGCATGTGTGTTAAATATGCGAACATGTGTGTAAAAAATAATGACATCAGTTTTCATCTGTGGACACACACAATACTGCCATGTGCATGCATAACTCTTTTGGTACCTGTAAAAAAGAAAAAAAAACTGTCAATAATGCAACTTCAGAAATAAGGCAGACAATGCATCACAGAACGTCCACACTCTCAGATCTTTTGGTGGCCTAGTTGCTCCCACATAGCAGGATAGATAAGAGGATTTTGGCATGGATTTGTAGTGACCTCTGCCATGATCTCCACCTAGTCTAAAACCGATCCTGCGTCTCACTGATAGCATTGATCTTAGACCTGAATAGCTTGTTTGGTGGACTGGGAATGGAGTAGTCATTATTTCTCTAATTTTTCTCATGCACTTTGGGGTGCATTATAACTTGTGTGTGTGTGTGGGGGGGGGTTGCTGGGGATGGCATAGTCATTATTTCTTTCATTTTCCTCACAAACCTCAAAGGTGAACACATACAGTTAATATAGCTTATCTACGAGCAACATTGTTATACAATATAGCAATAACCCACGCCTGGGTGTGGGTAATGCTAAATTTACCCACGGTTGGTGTGGTTTGGTCCCGAGGCGAGACCAAACAAAGCCAACCGTGGGTAATTAGCATTACCCACCAGGCGGTTATTGCTATTATGACATTATTTAAGAAAAGAAACTATTACTTTTCTTAAATAATGGCATAGTATAATGCCTGTTTACTGCCCTTCCGCAGATGTCTGGCATCCGCGGCAGTTCTGATGTACTGCGCGCCTGCGCAGTACATCAGAGCTGTGGGCAAAAGCAACGGAGAAAGCAAGATCTCCGTTGCTTTTTTTTAGTGTTTCGCTATGTTAAACCCATTTAACATAGCGAGACAGTGTTAAAATAAGCAACGGAGATGTCCGTTGCTTATTTTAAAACTGTCTCGCTATGTTAAATGAGTTTAACATAGCGAACACTAAAAAGCAACGGAGATCTTGCTTTCTCCGTTTTTAAACACTGTCTCGCTATGTTAAATGGGTTTAACATAGCGAGACAGTTTAAAATAAGCAACGGAGATCTCCGTTGCTTATTTTAAAGCTGTCTCGCCATGTTAAACCCATTTAACATAGCGAGACATGTTTAAAACCGAGTTATACAAATGGAAAAAAGTCCGGGCGACCGGACCTTTTTCCATTAGTATAACTCGATTTACAACGGGCATGCTGGCCAATCAGCGTGCACGTTTTGGGAGGGTCATGGTATAATATAGCGTTTTTTATTTGTTTTTTCACTTTCTTCACAGTAAAACATCACATGCTTATAAAGGTGGCTGTCTTTTTGGGGTAGGGATTAAAAAGTTTGCTGCTTTCATAAATCTGACAGCAACAAGTTGAAATATGTTATTACAATTTGTTTTTTTCTCTCATCTTAATCACAGTCAAAACATCAGAGGAGTACACAGAAGATGGCCATCTGTTTTGGGAATAGGAGTAAGAAGGCATGCTGAATATGTATCATAACAGCAACTTTAAATATATGACTGTGGCCATTTGTGCTTTCACTGCTTCACTTTTATCCCAGCCTAACACCAGGAATACATAGAAGGTGACTATCTTTATTGATGTATTTTTTTTGTGGAGGGAGTGGCAGTGAGGCAGGTAGCACTGAAAGATATGATTTAGGCAAACTTGCAGCATATACCTTCTCAATTAATTAAACTAAATTGGTGGGAAGGGACAACTCCCCAGGTACATATTTCTCAACCTCTTAATGCTTCAGGATAATGACAGTTAGTGATGTTAGTGATGTATATAATTATATCTATTGGCAAGAATGCCCCCCTTGTAACTATCACATTGGCCCGTGAATATTGATCCTGTAGTCAGCAATTAACTACTCTTTGATTGCCACTTATCCACTATTGTAAGGAAGTCTTTTTTTCACGCATAGCTTATATTTAATGGTATTGTGTCCAGATCCAGGGATATAATTATTCCACTGTACCCAGCACTCATTAGGCTGATCACTGAGAATAATGCCCCTTTTGGTATGTAACTATCCAAATACGTATCACAACTAGAGCAACCACAATGCTTTCAAACTGAAAAAAAAATAAGGGCTTAAATTGTAAAAACTATGCAGACTATCTCAAAGCCTTTCCCCTCTTCTCAGTTTCATACAGGTTACTAAGAGGTGACCCCTGCCTTGTGCATAGAGCTTCAACAGACCATGTTCTGTCAGTCCTATTATACATTCAAAAGTTAAATGGTATCAAAAACACCTACTCAAAAGATCTCAATCTCTTTTGCAAAATAAACAGAACATGTTGGAGAGAAAGACTTTTATCACATAGAATACCTCTTCTGTGGAACCATTTTGTACTTCATGTAAAGCAAAATACTTCACTTACTCTACTGAAATGTAATTTGGAGGAATGGATTGGTAACCAGAAACTGACCCCCAGTTTAGCAGCCCATCCCTCATGGATAGGGGAAATGTAAATATCCCATCATATCCTTGTTCTGCCCATCTCTAGGTTGTTTGTATGCAAAATGGGAAACAAAGGTGCAAGCTGGAAATATTTCAAATATTACTGTTATCAACTTAGAAAACTAATAATATGAAAGGTTTTATACTAGCCTGCATTTTCTAAAGGATATGAACTTTGAAACTGAAATGTCTGTAATTAATTAATGATTGGAATCCATAATACATTACCAGAAAACCATAAGCGGAGTCCAGGCACGAGGCACAATCCAAAATCCATGAGGTAAAAATGTGGGCATTCTGTAAAAGTCTGGACCTCTCAGAGATATGCATGGATACAAGCTGTTGGGGGATTGATTGAGGATGTGGGAGTGTAGTTAATTGTGTGAAATGCACTAGTTTTTATGTACTGTAGGTAAAACTAATTGTAAATTAAAGGAAAGAATATGTTCACATTTATCTGATATATGTAGATGTGTTGACACCAATGCATTGTATAAACACACTGAGTTAATGGGTAAAAAACATATGTTTAGATTTAGGGTTTTCCAAAACATTTATAGGGATAAATGTGGAGATGATTTAATTTTACTTACTAAATTTGAGAAGTACAATTTGATAAACTTTTTTCAGGGCTGATTTGCACCAGGTCTTAATGAAATGAATAGTGTTAAACCAGTTTTAAAATCGAAAAAATGATTATTTTAAATTTTCAGCCTTTGTGACTTTAATAAGTACATCATGTGATTGATTAAGTTATTTCTATTGGCTAGTATATTCTTTTTAAACATTTGTGTTTTTTTATTGATGTACTGCATTGAGAAAGAGTGTCCTTCTCAAAAGCTTTGCGCATTAAATTTTTCATGTGGTGGTCGGACTTCTTAAAAATTCAAATGCATCACATGTGTACAAATCAATGGACATCTGACTTGCATATGCATCAACCAAGGCATCTTTGTTTGCTGGCAGTAGACATGTTATACTCTGATATGCACAAACCATAAATAGGATCACAGATTTATATGCAAACACCAGGCTAGCTGCCCTTTCGGGCCACTTTAGCCTTGCAAATTTCTCTTTTTGTGCTTGAAATAACCTCTCCATTAGGTTATAGAGTGGCCTTACCCATTTCATGGTCGATACTTATATATTACCCCTAATGTGAATAACTGAGATTATACCACAGATAATGGGATGGGACCCATATATGGGATAAAGCATTTAGAAGCTGCCTCTGTGCATTAGTAGTACAGGCTGCAGTCCTGGGTTAAATTATCTGTTTCCCATCCATCAAAATTCTATCATATTTTCTCGTAGCTGCTAAACTAATTCACCGGCCCACAAAAACGTCCACTGTCTGAATAAACTCTATTAGTCATTGCCTTGGGCATGTCATTATTTGTTAACAAAGAGCTAAACCATGTCTCTTGCTGTACACCTTGTCATAATATGAAAGGCACTTTAATAGTATCTTTCATTGTTGGCAGCATCCAATATAAATTTACCACACTGAAAAGTTGAGCTGAAGAGTACAATTCAAAGACATTACTGATCATGGATGATATAAGATTAATATATTCCTGCTTCATCACACTTTACCACTTCATGCAGAGCTAATTTCATGGATCTAGAACTGATGGTGGTGGCCTTGTATTCCTCTCAAAGCATATTCTTGCATACTCATCAAAAATCTATTCTTACCTCTGTGATGCCGAGTTCCTATGATTTATCTCCCAACTGTCTCTTTGGAGAATATCTAACACCAACTACTGCTTATACCCACAGTCCTACTGCATCCTCTCCAAATGCAATCCTCAAGATCCTCATCTACACAAATAAATATTCTCAGCATACCACAATCAAGTTATTTGATCTTATCAACTTCTACTTTCGTGAAAACACACATATAGGGAATACATGTACATAAACATGCAATAAAATAAGGAGAACAAAATTTGGTATGGTGTAGTTGTAAGACAACCATTATATTAGATGAAGTGGATAACAGTAGACATGAAGACAGAATTATAAGCACATTATTTCTACTTATCAGACACAACCATAATATCTAATCAGAACTATTACACTGATATAGTATCACAAAACACTGGTTGCAGTAGTAATGGATAAAATAAATAAAAGAGACACAATGAAATATCTCATACAAGCTGAAAAAAACACGTGCCTATAGCAGATCTATTAAAAACCTTAGACATTTAATATGGAAGGAGTGAACTGCTCACAGAGTGAAATGTAGGTCAACTGACTCCCTTGTGAAATTGCTATTAAATGATAAACAGAGTACAAGGATACTTTCAGATAAAATCACTTTAGCCAGCAGATCTAGTAGACTCTCTATCTGATATCCTCCCTGTTGGAGGAATAAAAACACTTTGTTGAAGTTTTAAGTAGTTTATTCAGTTAAATAGGTAAATGAACAAGTGTCCTTTCACTAGTCCTGGAAGGTCTCGGCAGAAATGCTGTGTATATAGAACTCTAGGCCGTGATCTTGTTTTAACTACATTTTTTATCCCTGCTCCTGCCAACATACCTTCCTGTTAGCAAGTCATCTTTTTTTCGCCTTTGGATGAGAGTTAATAATGGAAGATCATGATCCAAGCAGCCATAAGGATTTCTTCCAGCTTATATATATATATATATATATATATATATATAAATATATATATATATTTTATATATATTTTATATATATTATATATATATATATATATATATATATATATATATATATATATATATATATATATATATATATATATATATATATATATATATATATGTGTGTGTATATATATCTATATATATATATATATATATATATATATATATACATATATATACATATATATATATATATATATATATATATATATACAGGAACCTCATACCAAGTAATAGAAGTGACCTTGATCGTGCACTTTCCTATGAATGCACAGATCCCAGTTACTATGTCAGGTTCCTTAGAAGGGCATGCAAATCCATGTCTCATAATGCTGCTTGCTGTGCATTTGAGCCTCTTTTAGGAGTCATTACTGCAGCAGAGCCGAATGTCTTCCATCTCCTCAGTATAGGTAAGCCAGTTGCATTAGCTGTTTCCTCCCACTCTCCCCAGTTAGATCCTGCAGCACCAAGATTATTAATTAATCATAGGTCATCTAGGTTATGCTCAGGGCATTATCTCTCTCTGTCACAAATGCAACATATGGATGGGTTCACTTTTTCACTGTGCAAGTAACTTCAACTAAACTATTATATTTTTACACACTTACTAGCTGAAGAGTGGTCTTCTAAGTCCAGTCTATCTAGAAAAACAAATAGAAAGATAGACAGATACACAAATAGATAGATAGACACATGCATACATACGTGCATACTTACGTACATACATACATAAATAAGAGACCAGGTAGACAAAATTACGTTAGTCTTTCTTATGCTTTCATTGGGTAATGTTGTTGAGATACTTACAAAGCAGATTCTGACTACCTCAGAAAAGGCCAAAATCATTGGAGTAAAGGACACATTTAAATTCCAGAGAATTCCAGGATGATAAAATTCACAGTAGAAAAGCAGGCAAGTAAACATGTGTGTGTGTGTGTGTGTGTGTGTGTGTGTGTGTGTGTGTGTGTGTGTGTTTGTGCCCATGCATGAGTGTCTGTCTTTGTGTATTTAAGTGTCTGTGCACATTCACTTTAAGAACCACAGAAAATGTTTATACCACAAAGCTGTCATTTAAAGTGAGAAAAAAAGCTGTGGAAATCTACTGATACATGAAGTCCAGCAATGTCTTCTTTTTTTGGAAATGTTAATTTGGCTTTATTTTAAATATTATGTAAGAATGAAGTATGCATTTGTACGGATGGCTCATTTCAGGACAAAAAATAGAACTTGCACATTTTCATGTAGACTGAAATGTCTCAATAATGTAGACTGTGTCTGTGAAAGTAAATACAGGATAGATTCAGAAACAAGTAGAATAAAATGAGGCATTTCTAACATATCTTAACTTGTCCTTTTTCATATTCTTCCCCTAGTTTCAAAGAGAACTGATCTCAGAAATATAGTGCGGTATTTCAAGACTGTTTTTATGCATTCTAGGTTAAATACTTGGACTTTTGCCATGGAGTGATGCAACATTTTCCATTCAGGATATAAAATCCCATGATGGATGTGTGGATGGCAACAGCTGGATCTAAGATCTGCCTCACAACAAAACACAGTCCTCAGATGCACAGGACAAATGTGCTAAATATTCCTGTTCCTTACGTACTATAGCAGCTAACCTGATGAAGCAAGAGTGCTGTGTTTATGTGGTATTAATAGACTCTACTGTTTTTTCAAGTACATTGTGACAGAGATTAGGGATATTTTCTTTGAGGGTTATATTTCCAACTCAGACACTCTTACTATTGTTGAACTCTTGCTGATGATATTGAGTGTACTCTGTCTTCTTTGGATGTATCTTTTACACTTTATTACCTTATGTTGCTTGTGCTTCTTCTTGAAAGTACTCAATAGTATTATTCTGCTGCAGTTATTACTGCTTGGTAGTAGCCTGATTAAATTGTAACTATTATTCTAAGCCTTTTGATTTAAGCACTTGGGCTTCAGACCAGTTGTTTTACATTAAAAAGGTTTGTGGACTGCATTGTTGTGGCAGGACAGGTAGCTTACATCCTTCTAAGTTAGGAATTGCTGATTGAAGACTCAGTGTCTGTTATTCTAAAAGCGCATTAGTTCTGGTTTAACTACTTGGGCTTCAGGCTAGTTATTTTACATTAAGAAGGTTTGTGGTCTACACTCTTGTGGAGGAGAGGCTAGATTCTACCCTTCTGAGCTGGGAATTTCTGGTTAAAGGCTTATTGTGCCTGCTTATTTGAACTGTTTATTTCTGAAATTTGTGCGCCTTGTTTGCTATAGCCCAGAAGTTAGTAGTTTATTGGCCATTTTGGGCTAATTTCTATCTCTTTCATTTTCCTGCTATAAAAACTGCATTTGCGTAATTATTTGTGCTTGTATTCAGCTCAGCAAGTGCCTATCAGGTGTCCTGCAGAGTTCTACAGCAGCAGAGAGGCAAAAGAGAGACTTTGGAGTGATTAAGTATCATTTTTCTGCATTTCCTTGCTGTCTTTAACTAAGTCTGCCTAAAACACTAATTTTTTTTAGCGTTTCTGTGATTTAAAAAGGTTGTTTCTGCTACATATTGTACTTATTTCCTGCCTGCACTTGAACTAAGTCATTTTGTGTTTAAATAATCTGTTTAACTGTTGTAGGCTACACATTAAAGTGCGATAGACAATTCTGTGCATTTAAAGTGTATTTTTAATTGTATCTGCTTTATTTTCTGAAAAAAACAAACAAACAAAAAAAAAACAAAATAAATGTAGCTGTTTCCCACCTCTCTGACTAGTATATAGTTTTCAGGTTATTCCCGAATCCAGGGCTGTGTTACAAGTTTCTGTGTTGCTCATACCTTACTGGGATAGAAGGAAGTGTCTCTGTTCACCTGTGAGAGGGGGGAGTATTGAGCAGCCTATCTGTCCCTGGAGGAGTGGTTTCAGCCCAGAAGTTAGTAGTTTATTGGCCATTTTGGGCTAATTTGTATCTATTTCATTTCCCTGCTATAAAAACCACATTTGTGTGGTTTTGTGCGCCGGGCAGCGTCGGTTAGCTACGGTTAAACTATTCCCGGCTGCATGAAGTCTATGCTTCAATTTTTCCCTTAGAACTAGACAAACTTTTAACTTAAGCACTCAAACCATTCATTTTAAAGCACATCACTTGCTCAAAACTCATAACAAGCACTAATTAACCCTAGCACTAGACCCCCCCTATACTATCCAGAAGGACAAGGCTCTCTATTCGTCCCTATCAGCCAATCAGTAAAACAGCTCACTTTACCTATTCAGGCATTTCCAAAGGGCAGTTTCAGGTGTACTCTCCAGTCCAACTGGTGAATCTGGGCATTTTGAGGCAATGTTACAACTGCCTCATCTAGACAGACAACCCTCTCCTACCACCAAACACTAATATATGCGAGAGATGCAATTATGCAGCCAAACTAGAGGCAAAGCTCTCTCAACCCAAGACTGCAACTGACAGTCAAGAGGACAAGGTAAATACTTGCAACACGCCACCAGTCTCACATAGACCTATTAAACCAACAATGGCAAATAACACACATAAATACACGAAAACATATTCGGAGGCTCTAAATAAAAATCTGCAAAAGCAACAGAGACCTCCAAAGCAGACATCTAAGCAACCTCCACACCCCATCACAAACCATGAAATACATACTTCACATAATCAGTGTGCCACACAATCACAGCCCTTAAGGCAAAATAACATACCCAACACACTAGTAATAGGCGACTCTATAGTCAGGCACACTGATATCCCACTAACTAAGCTGGACAGGGAGAAGTTTACAGTTAGCTGCCTGACGGGCGCCAGGATCCGCCACATAACACAAGCACGCAAGTTACTCCAGAACAAGTACAAATATGACTCTGTCATTGTCCATGTTGGTGTGAATGACCTGAGACGTACCTCCCTGGACTACTTGAAAAGAGACATGTAGCCCAGGCCGGTATGACCCTGACCCTGAGTAGCATCCTGCCCTCACCAAGATTGATGCCACAGTATAAAGAAAAAAATATCAATTTCAACAATTGGCTAAGTTTCTGGTGTCATTCAAAGGGGATCCAGTATCTGTCCACCTGGGATGACATGCTCGACAAGCCACATTGCTTCGCAAGAGATGGGTTGCACCTGTCACCCTTAGGCTTTCGAATACTGGCCAAGAAGTTTGCAGCCCCCATAGTGCCTTTTTTAGGCAAGGCTCACAAGACAAACCCACCATTGAATTAAGATGGATACTGAGATTAAAGGCTCATGTTGAACCAGGACTCAACTCAATGGTTAGTATCCGCCCTGTCCTTCTAGGGTCCTTATAACATGCTCTGTTGTACCTTCTCTATTTATCCAACCTATCTATATTAATTATCTATAAATTTGTAGGCTGCTATATACAAAATTCTTTTGAATAAATTTGACCACTTTTTGTAATAGTCTTCCATATCATATGCCAGTTTCTTTTCCTGGTGTCCCTACACATGATCTAGGTTCTCATATTGTTGTATTTCTGCAATTATTGTTTTATTATATATAAGTATGGTACATATATGTATGGTTATGGTCATAGGAGCTCATGTTAGTATTTTGCTTATGCATTTTTATATATATGGTATTATCTAGTAGTTTAACCATAAGATCATGCATGATTTCAAGCAGTTTAAATTTTATTAACTGAAATGTGCACTATGAAAATAGAAGATCATATAGAATATGAATATGAACATGCATTCAACATACATACTGGTGTTATGTTTTAGTTTTACGCATCTTTAACATCCTTGAATTTTGATAAAATTGATAATTATTTCATTTGATATTCATCATTAGCTTGTAGATGTTAGGCATTTGTAAATATGTTTTATATTGTTCATATATTTTTAAAAAAGTTTTTGAACATGACCACGCAAATAGCGGAACATTTTTAATCTAATTTTATGATGGATTACCATTCTTTAGGAAGTATGGCTTTTTCATTGCTTAGTTAATACACTTTATGGTCAGGTAGTAAACAGTGATTGTCGGCACTGATATTAAAGGTTAATACTTTATATTGAGGCCTTTAACTAGTACGTCTGCTTATGATAACTGATCTAACAGACGCTATCCTCAGTCCGCAGTAATATGCGGATTGACGAATCTTGCCATTCAAATTTATGAATAATATGCAGAGAAATATCATCCCTGAAAGTGTGTTTAACTCATGATATATATACTTTGTTATTTTTATAATCTTATTAGTGATTAACTTTAAAATCAGATTGACAATGAACTTATATGCCTGAGTATGGGCGTTGTAAACTTTTAAGAACTTGTTTCTTTAAACTATAGAATGACTATCGTCTTAATTGTATGATTACTGCTTTACTGATTGTTTAATTGATACTTGTTTTTGTATATAAGAGAAAGGTTTTTTCTGTTTAATTGTAACCTGATGAAGCGCACCTGTGTGTGCGTGAAAGCGCTCGTTCTACATTAAAACGTTTTTACTTTTCATGGTGGTTCCTTGCAGTTTTTACTCATCAAGACAAACCCACCACCGTAAATAGCACAAGTAACCAAACACTGAGGGTAATGCTACTCAATGCCACAAGTCTAAACCTCAAAATCCATGCACTCGAGGCACTCCTCAGTATGGAGAACATCGATATCTGTGCAGTAACAGAAACCTTGTTTAAGGCTCCAGAGAGCACTCCAACACTACCATGCTATAACTCATACCATAATTTTAGGCCACAGAACCCAGACCAAAACACAAAAGGCGGGGGTGTATCCATATTCATCAAGGATACCCACACCTCCAGGTTGGTAGCGCAGCATGATGCCTCAGAGATCATCCATGTGCAACTAACAATGGGCAAAACTGAAATTCAAATTGTTGCTTGCTACAGATCTCCCACCATGACCCAGGACCCCCATTCTGTGTTTCTGGAGACACTGGAAAATATGAAAGTCCTACCAAACACCCTAATATTGGGTGATTTAAATTGCACAAACATTAACTGGAAGAACTACTCCAGTACTAACTCCCTTGATCCAACACTTCCTAGAATTTATAAACTCGAACACCCTGGATCAACTGATCAACACCCCCACTGGAGGTGTCAACATATTGGACCTGGTCATCACCAACATGGGCGACCGGTGTTCCACACCGGAGGTCAACCCCTCGATGGTTAGATCAGACCATAAATTAATCACTCTGGATATCCACATTCCGACCCCACCCCCATTCAAGGAAACCTCCGTGAAAAACCTTTCAAAAGCAAACTTCACGTTACTCAAGACCGAGGTGGAAAGATTCATAGCCCCCATGCTAAAGGACAATGCTGTCCAAACTGCTCATTCCCTTAAAAAGGCACTCTATGAGCACCTGCAAGATTGCATGGATCATGCTATCCCAAGCAAAACCAAGACTCACTCCTCCAAGAAAAGGAAACAAGTCTGGTGGACCCCTGCCATAAACAAGCTATACAATAGAATGAGGAAACTAGTACAGAAAAGAGTAAAATCCAAAGAAGGAAAGACATCCCTGATCAGTATCAGCAAGAAACTACGATCCCTCATAAAATCATCCAAGGCTAGCTTCGAAAGAAAAATTGCCAAGGACTTCAAAGATAATGACAAAGCGTTCTTCAGCTATGTCAAGAACCTAAGTGGAAACTCTCAGATCTGCTCTGAGTTAGTGGAGAGTGGCACAAAATACACTGAACCGACTGATATTGCCAACATTCTGGCAGACAGGTTTAGTGCAAACTTCACCCCCTCTCACCCCTTAAAGGGCCCATAACCATACCAGAAGAATGTAGAGCTCCAGCAATCACTGACACACAGGTTAAAACAGCCCTATCCAAAGTGAAAAACACAGCTTCAATGGGACCGGACAGTGTCCCAGTCTGTGTCTTACACATGCTTCAAAATGAACTAACTCCTCACCTAAACACACTGTTGGAACTCAGCCACTCTATGGGCTACATTCCCATACAGTGGCACAAAGCAACAGTTATCCCGCTTCACAAATGTGGAGCCACAATGGACCCCGGGAACTATCACCCTATAAGCCTGACTAGCTTGGTCTGCAAGGCTATGGAGCACATCATCATGGAACTCATTAACAGAGACATTGGGAACCTCCAAACATTGGACCCTACTCAGTTTGGCTTTGTTAAGGGTGGATCATGCCTTCTAAACCTGGTGGACTTCTTTGAGACAGTTACTAAGGCTTTAGATGAGGGAAAGGAGGTCCACGCAGCCTACATAGACCTTGCAAAGGCTTTCAACACCATTCCCCATTCTGGTATTATAGATAAGCTCACCAGCCTGAACATAAACCCCTACATCATGAGATGGGTTGCCAATTGGCTCATGGATAGAACCCACACAGTGAGAGTTGCAGACTCTAGGTCCGACTCTATACCAGTTACAACTGGCATCCCCGGGGCTCAGTCCTGGGACCCCTCCTGTTCAGTATATACTTCTCAGAGGTATAGGCAACCACAGGAGGACTATGGCTGTCCAAGTTCACAGATGACTGCAAACTGGGGGCCATAATTGACTCTCAGGCTGATACAGACATCCTCCAGAAGGGTCTCACTGAGACGGATACCTGATGTCAAAATCATAGCCTCAAGCTAAATGCCAAAAAGTGCATAGTCATCCCCTTTGGTAAAAACTAAGTACCTATGAACTACTGCATATGTGGTAGTCCCCTAAATACAGAAAATGTAATAAGGGATCTGGGGACCCAAGTAGATAGTAATCTCTCCTTTGATAATCATATTTCCAAGGTGGTTAGAAAATCCTTCATGGCGGCCCACCTAATCACAAAAGGGTTTGCATCTAGAACTAAAGAGGTTATTGTGCCCCTCTACTCACCACTCATCAGACCCATCATAGAGTACAATGCCCCATTTGGGATGTACCGTACAAGACACCTGCAACAGCTTAAGAGAGTCAAAGCATGGGCAAACCTTCATAGGTGAAGAGTGAGCTGGAAACGTGTGATCAGTGATTCTGATAAGAGGGAAGGCAGATCCCAGTGTGAACTTGTATCAGTCAGTCAAAAGGGTGGGCCAGACATTACTAAATGTGTGAGAAATTAATTATTTTGGTATGCTGCTAGTGTTTAAGCTATGTCTAGCCAGACAATGTAGAAGCTGTCTGGGGGAGGGGGGCTTGGGTATTACTATAAATTCATCAATGGCAATCACAATCACTGATCTACTCTGTGTCTCCCTTGCACTCACTTGTGTTTTTTCTTTACCTCTTGAGTCAGTCTTAGGAACAAAAGCACAATCATCTTAATGAGCAATTCATAACATATCTGTCTATCTATTGTTTTATCTATATATACAGATATATCTATAGATCTCTCTCTCTCTCATTATGTCTCACTCTCTCTCTTTCTCTCTCTCTCTATATATATATATGGGTCTACTTTTAAAGCTTGATGTTTCAAAACTTCAAATTTCTTATGGTCTAGACCATAAGATCAAAGTTCTGAAACTTCAAACTGTTTAAATGGAGATCACTGTACAGCATAGAATGGGAAATTACCTTTTTCCTCACCGTAGTGAGATCTTGGAACTGGTATATTTAATTAGTAGGGTGTGTGGCAGGTAGATGGGGGCTTGAACATAAAAAATTTGTTTTACTGTTTTTTTTTTTTTTTTTTGAAGTTTCGAAGTTTCAAAACTTCGAAATTTGGTCTCAACCAAATTCAAAGTTTTGAAACTTCAAACTTTAAAAGTAGTCCCATATATATATATATATATATATATATATATATATATATATATATATATATATATATATATATGTATATATACGGGTGCATGTCAGTCCGACAAGTCGGAAGACCGACATTCACTCCACCGACACATGAAAAGATCGACAGCGCAAACACGGACATTTAACAGGTAAGACTTTTAATTTCGCTAATCATGCCTACCATGTTTTAGTAAGTGTGGCAGTGTTATGCATGTGTGGTAGGCATGATTAGCGAAATTAAAAGTCTTACCTGTTAAATGTCCGTGTTTGCGCTGTCGATCTTTTCATGTGTCGGTGGAGTGAATGTCGGTCTTCCGACTTGTCGGTGGACTGACATGTACCCATATATACACATATGTATATACCTTGAGAAAAAATGCTAACTTTTGCAAGTTAAGGAACTTGGATTGAAATGATCTGATCAGATTTGAAAGGGAGTCTGTACTTGCATGCATTATAATTATAGTTTATTCTGTTGAATGCATATTGTTTGAATGTTTCTGATTTTTCTGATTTTTTTTTTTTATTTACTTTGGTGTTATGAATTGATAGTGATTTACATGGATCTGTTTTGACAAAGTGAGTGAGCACAATGCTTTAATTTTAATGCAATATAATTACTTTTGAAGCAGATCAACTCCAATGTGTCAGTTCTCTTCAAGTTTATGGAAGAAAATCTCTAATATGCCTGACAAAAGGTTGCTTGGTGCATACAGTTTATACATGTGTTCACTAGATAGATGTTCTCTTTTGTAATAGTCTCTGTGCCTAGCATACCAACATTTTGGGGAAGAATTCAGTTGTTTTTGTATCTTTAGTTTTTAATGTTAGGCTCCAGAAGTCGACACTTTGGAATACCCTGATTCCTGTCATGAAGGTGTGTTGACAATTATGCTTATAAAGGGCAGATCCAAATAACTATCTGTCAGTTTGGAAATGTTTTGCAGGAATATGGAACTAAAGTTTGAATTTATGACTTAGAATAATGATATTTACTAATGAGGACAAACAGCTCATGCAGACATCAACTGTAGGATTGCCAGAGGTTGTGAGGGAGTGGACAGGGTGCATGTGGTGAGAGATAGCCACAGAATGCTGTATTGTAATAATGGAAGCGGGGGGGGGGTGGTATCACCAAACTGATTAGTATGAGGTAGTTAAATTGCTAGGACAAAACTGGAGTTGAAATATAGACACAAGCGGATCAAATGCAACAAAGCCAAAACTGTTTCATCTAGCACCTTGTGTCAGTCTCCAATCTGTTGGCCTACCCCCTTACCTAGGTCCTGTTCCCAAGATGGTTGATCCATTCCAGACCCATTTCCCACCTCTACCCCATCGGCTCTTCAGTTGAAGAGCCAAGAAAGGATCCACTTCACTTGTCTTGCTCTACAAGCTAGATCCTCTGCCCTCTCAGCTCTTCACCTGAAGTGCAGTGCAGGAACTGCACTTTGTGATCATGCCACTTAACACCTTGGGCCCAGGGCTGCTTCCTGTTTTGATCGCCCTTGCTATGCTTTTATTTCACTCTTCCTGATCCTTCATGACTGCTGAGCCATTTGTATCTGAATTACGATGAGGTGGATGGTCACCAGTAGTGCTGGGAGATACTGTTGCTTTGTTTTTGACTGCAGGACTGGGAGAATTGAAAGATAAATTTGATGAGCAAATAGGTCTCTCTAAGAAAAGGTTTTGAAAAGACTGCTTGAAGAAATAGAGGGATATGTTTTGAGAGATGGAGGAGGAGGGCAAATCATTCAGTTACACAACATTAGGATAAGGGTAAGATGGGCATTAATTCTTGATAGAAAATTAAATATATGCCTTGATAAGGGCAGAGTGTACAGGTCTAAGATCTCCATGGAGAGTGGTGACAGGTACTCATGGAGATGAGTATTGATGTTCCTTTCAGAGATACCCTAAGGCCATTCACTTAATAGTTAGGGTCCTACCTCCCAAACAACCCGAATTACTCACTTTTTACTGAGTTTTGGGGACCAAATAATGGGGTGCCACGATTCCTGAGTGGCACCCCTTAATTTCCAAATTTCCTGCTTTGTATTTTAATTTTTTCCAGCTTTTTTGAGCTGACATCATTGTGTGCATGATGACATCAGCTCCGTGAAATGGCCTGCTAGCCTGTCAGATTTGAGCTCAACAGCTCAACATGCATGCATTTCAAGCTCCAGCCACAAGGGAATGGTGATCCAGGAACGGAACAAACAAGCCATGAGGCTGTTACAGGAATAGACTGCTGGCTGCTGCATATGCTGATGGAGGAATGAATGGACAGAGCAGAGGTATTTTTTATGCTGCCAGATGAGAAGGTGTGTGTGTGCGCGCGCGCGCGCGCGCGTGTGTGTGTGTGTGTGTGTGTGTGTGTGTGTGTGTGTGTGTGTGTGTGTGTGTGTGTGTGTGTGTGTGTGCGTTAAGTAGGACAGGAGATTAGGTCTTCAGCAATGGAGAGTTAGGTATTATTGAAGTTGTGGATTAATGCTGAATAAGCCTGTATGAACTAGAAGCCTGTATCTAGCTGATGGATGTCATTTTGGGGAAAAAGTCACAAGATTACCTGCTCTCCTTTTATTAATTAATAAGTAGATATGATTGTTAGGATAAGCTGCACATCTTCTTATGGCCTAATCATGTCATGCTAGCATAACAGCTGATCTAAGGACTTGAAGATTGGCTTATTGCTGTAGCTATCCTTTGAGTTCCCACATTGGTTTGTAACTTTATATTAAGAAGAATTTCTAATACAAGTATAAAAATATTGTAAAATTTGCTACAGTGCATGTATCTAACAATTATTAGTTATTGAATCTCATCAACAAACTTCATACAGCTTTAATGGGAGATATAAGGACATGAATACACACACACACACACACACACACACACACACACACACATACACACACACACACACACACATACACATGCACTTAGATATGACTATATCAGCCATATGGATTTCTCAAGCTTCTTACCACCATGGTAAAAATTCACCTTACTTTTAATTCGAATTACAGTTATATGTCCTCATCTTCTCATCATAATTACCATATATGTTTTATGTTGGTTTTGAGTTTTTCAGTAACAAATCAGATAACTGTAAAATTACGAATAGCATAAAGGATAACATGACCTTAAGGTACATATATTTTCATAAATGAAAAAATATAACTTCATTTGTTAGAAATAGAAAAAAGAAATAATGTTTTACAGATATCTGAAACAGACAAATTTTCTTGCTGTATATCTTATACTGAAAGAATTCTAAAGCTATGACTACACTTGATAGACACATCATATGTGGATGTGCCACATGCTTGCAAAGGGCTGATTTGCTGCATAATGTATACACTACTTCAGCACTTAGGATGCTGTTTAGTTTTCCTGTGGCTATGAGCAACTTATACCTTCGAGGAAAATGAATAAATAGAAATCAAAGGCATACACAAAGAGTACGGAAATATGAAACTAATTTAGGACATTCTCATGCTACTGAGGCAGTGGTTATGAACTGTGCATTTTCACTAGAGAAAATATGGTTTGTATATCACCTGACTGCAAACAACTCTAAATTATATTAACTGAGAATATGAAGAGATTTAATAATAAAAAAAAGATGATGAGGAAGTTGAAAGATTTTTTTTTTTACAAAGACATTTGGAATGAGTTAGGTAGGAGACTAATAGACATAATGAAAATTACATTGGAATTTTCTGACTATACATGAAGGTGTTTCAAAACAGACACAGACAGTAGCTCTGGTGCCATATTTTGGTTGTCTGTTCAGTTTGCGTTTGAAAGTTGGTATCCCACAATTCCATCGCAGTGGGTGGGGTTACATAATTTTGCAGGCAAATTTTATGTTGATCAGCATACAGATTTGTACCTATTTTTCATGGGCCTTGTCCAGATTTTTGATGTTTCCAGGTTGAGAGGTATGTTTGGGGCCTATCAGGCTGATAACGAGAATGAAGGGGAAGGTTCATTTAGCATGTCAGCTTGGAAAGTAGGAGGATCTAGAGTTATTAGTAGCATACAGTTGGATCAGGCAGGTGTCCATTGCTGCAAGAAATTAAAGTCAGGAACTGGGAAACAAACAAGATGGGAATGAAAGGATACTCTATTTTAAAGGCAGGGCTATAAGACCAGATGGACAAAAACCTGGGAAGGGTCCCTATAAGAGTTAAGAGGAAAGTAAGATGGATGTTAGCAAGAGTGCCTGTAAGGAAAATGGTGTAACACTGATATTTTTCTATAGAATTAAACATAGCAGAAGAAAAGGTTCTAAAGAGCTTTGCACCAAAGCTATTAAAATTAGACACTAATTAGCATAATAAGCAGGAATAGTTATCTGGGACAAGAGAAATCCGTATTCACTGTAAGACTGTCAACTTATAGACCTGCTTTGGGAAGATACATTTTTATTTCCATGGAGACTGCAGAAAGGTACGGAGGAGGGATTCTACTTTGTAACCTTTTGTGTTGGATATATTATATAAGAATTACTTTGTAATTCTTAGTTTTCTATTTTGTAACCTTTGTGTTGTTGCACTTAAGTGGTGGTTTGATATGGTCCTTGGATCAACCCACCTAAATAGTCAACCAAGTCTTGTAAACAAACTTGGGAAGTTAAATGTCCCATTGTCTGCTTTCATCAAGACATCACTGCATGTGCAGCTTCTTAGTACACACTGACAATGCTGACATTTTTTTGGGAGTTTTTTTTCCCTTCTTTATGTTAGTCCACCTATAGAATGGCACGTAATATTGAGCGAGGGGTGTGCACAAAATTCTTGACCTTTGGAAAACAAAACGTGCTTTTTCTCTTGAAGAGTTTACTATCAGTTGCCTTCAGCAGGTAGTAAATGTTTCCAGATATAACTCGATGAGTCATAGAGGAAGCATCAAATTCATGTCTTGCCATTATATTTATGATCTCATTCGCCTATCTTCCACATACTGTTGACAGCTGGTCAGTCTTCATTTTACCACATTATGTTTATTTTAATTTCATAATTCATCTAGTTACAGTGCAACAAGGAGACAATGAAGCAAATAGAACTGGCCTGGAATTCAATCTAATAAAAATAAATATAACTGACTTTTTGTTTGTTTGTTTGTTTGCTGAGGCATGCTCCATTATACTTCCCATATGAGGGTAAGTCCCCCATTCTCTTAAAAATGTTTCTACCACTTCCATGACTGCACCAACATGAAGAAAATAGAGATTTGTGAAAACAAGCAAATCTCATAGCAATCATACCAGCAGTGATATCTTCAAATCTCTTAGCAATCATACCAGCAGTGATATCTTCAAATCTCATAGCAATCATACCAGCAGTGATATCTTCAAATCTCATAGCAATCATACCAGCAGTGATATCTTCAAATCTCATAGCAATCATACCAGCAGTGATATCTTCAAATCTCATAGCAATCATACCAGCAATGATATCTTCAAATCTCATAGCAATCATACCAGCAGTAATATCTTCAAATCTCATAGCAATCATACCAGCAGTGATATCTTCAAATCTCATAGCAATCATACCAGCAGTGATATCTTCAAATCTCATAGCAATCATACCAGCAGTGATATCTTCAAATCTCATAGCAATCATACCAGCAGTGATATCTTCAAATCTCATAGCAATCATACCAGCAGTGATATCTTCAAATCTCATAGCAATCATACCAGCAGTGATATCTTCTGGAAAATGGAGAACATGGAGTTCATCTGGCACATTGAACTCAACCTGACACAAACTCTTCCAGTTTGTGCTCAAAAAGGTGTAGGTAAGCTGAAACGGAGTCCTGGTATAAAATAAAAATATTATTCACATAGTCAGAATAAAACAAATATATTCGTAATATGAAGGAGGAGAAGCGTGACAGTTGTATGAATGATAGTTAAAATAACTTGACGGTGTCTTTAAAATGATTTCTAGAAGTAGATTATATGAGGAATTTAAACAGTTCAAAACATGTGACAAACTGCAAAATATGCTTTATTTAAAGGACAGACAGTTTTAAACTGCTGTAGCAACTTTAGAGAATGTAAACTTAGTTGGGGAGGAGCTGAATGTTACTATTTAGTGCAAGAATGTCAGAATTCTGAGATGTGATGGGGGAATGGAAAATACTGGCTTGAATTATTTTAAGTGAAAGGGGAAATAATTACACCGGTTTGAAGAGAAGCAAGTAGCAAGGTTGTCCTCTCTGAGATAGGAACTCTAATAGTCTATTTCTTTAAGTTTCTCAGAATACTTAGGGTTTTTAATACTGTAACAGGAATGGACCCTGTGCACTAAGTTCATGCAGTTAATATGGCTTCAGTCTTAATGTTTGAAAAGTGTGCTTCTCTCAGCATCTACAAAGTAAACAGAATTGTCCTCTTCTGCAGTTCGCATGGAGTCACACATATTGGTAGCATATTTAAGTGTACTTGAACATTCTTTTCTGTTAGCCCTGATGCACCTACTAGTACTACTGGAACTATCTTTGTGACTTTATTTCATATTTCTCTAGTTTCTGCCTGCATATCCTAGTTTGTCCCTCATTGTAGAAGACAGTACAATTGCTAGGTGTCAGTATTTTAGTGATTAATATCAAGTTTGTCCCTTTTTTCTTAGACGGGACAACACAATTGTTAGGTGGGACAATTTTGGTAGTTAATGTCACTACTGTCCCTTTTTCTTAGACTACAATATCCGTTTTTCTTACTTTGCACAGTAAGGAATAATGTTTGTCAGATATCAGAAAACCCAGAAAAATGGCAACCCTCACCAACAGAAGTTTGAACTAGTGCAGGATCATGTGATTTACTTAAGACTATTAACAGAAATTTCTAGCCTACCATTGGTACTAATATATTTTTGCTGATCAAATTCTGGGATTCATTTGCAAGGAGTCTGGTAAGCTTTTACTAATCTGCTTTTATGAAAGACATTAGACTTCCTTTTTTAGTGTGAAGTTTTAAGATGGGGCTTGTGTAAAATTTTTCCTGCAGGGGCTGGGTATTCTATTGCTCAACCTTCTGTGAGCTGACGCCCCAAAAAACAAACACAATAATCTGTGTAAAATCCCATACACATGCGCACACACACACACACACACACACACACACACACACACACACACACACACACACACACACACCCAATACAAAATAGTTCAGTACTCCAGCCAAGTTTAGTAGTCCATAAGGAAAAAAAAAACATGAAAGTCCTGTACAAATAAATGACATATACAGCACATGTTTGGAGTGATGAAGGATTTCAGAAATTTTTTTGTGACTTTGGGACATTGTTATTATATTTTGAAATGTATGCACATTTATAATACCATATAGACACTGAGAAGGAGTAGGCATACGAATATCTTAATTTTGTGTAATTTCTACTTGTACTACTGCAAGGCTATGGAACAGATCATCATGGACCTCATTAGCAAGGACATTGGCAACCTCCAAACACTTAATCCCACACAGCTTTGCTTTGTCAAGGGGAGGTCATGTCTGTTAAATTTGGTTGACTTTTTTGAGACAGTCACCAGAGCCATAGATAAGTGGAAGATGGTGCACAGCACCTACCTTGACCTGGTCAAAGACATCAACACTATCCCACACTCAGGCATAATAGATAAACTCTCTTAACTAGGCATCAATCCATATGTTACCAGACGGGTAGCAAACTGGCTCACTGATAGAACCCACCTAGTCAAAATAGGGGAAGCCACCTCAAGAAGTAGGCCCATAATGAGTGGTATACCCCAGGGATCATTTTTCAGCCCTCTGTTATTTGGGATATACTTTTCTGAGGTGCAGGCCAAAATCAAAGGGCTATGGCTGGCCAAGTTTGCAGATGACTGCAAGCCGGGCACTGTCATCAATTCACCTATTGATGTGGACATCATCCAAGAGGGTCTCACCCAAACAAATGACTGGTGCCAGAAACATGGCCTCAAGCTGAATACCAAAAAATGCATCATCGTCATCCCTTTTGGGGAGAGTGATGTCCCCACAAATTATCACATTAATACCAACATCCTAATCACACAATCACTTATGAGGGATTTGGGCATCCAGGTTGATAGCAACCTGACTTTTGACCACCATGTTGCTTCTGTTGTATGGAAAGCTTTGTACATGGCCCACCTTATAAGTAAGGGTATTTCATCCAGGGACAAGGAGGTCATAATACTCCTGTATTTTTCCCTTATAAGGCATATTATTGAGTACACCACCCCTTTCGGCATGTACCTCGCAAAGCACATGCAGCAGCTGGAGAGACCATAGAGGTTCCTCACTAGAATAATCCAGAGCCTCAAACATCTATCCTACACTGAGAGACTAAAATCCCTGTCCCTCTATTCAGTTTCATACAGAGTCCTCAGAGGTGACCTCGGTCTGGCATACAAAGCAATCTCAGACCCTGCCTTGATGGGACTGCTGCCTATCCGCAAGTCAAGCTCCACTCAAGGAATCTGCACGTGCAACCTCAACCTGGTCTGTGATATCAATAGGACTTGTTGCCAGGACACATTTGTGTCCCAGAGACTCCCCCCATCTGTTGAACACAGTACCTCATTATCCCTTTTTAAGTGCAACCTGGATAACTGGATGGGAAACAGAAAATACACCCCTGGGATTCCACCTGTGCTGCACTGCGGCATCGGGTGCTGACTTGTCTAAACATGGGCTAAACTCTTGACTAGGCTTATAAGGGCCTCAGGGCCAATAGCCTAGTAACTTTCTATGATCCTTTGTAAGAACCTACAGCATCTTTGACAGCAGTTAACTATATGACAGCAGTGTCATTGAACTTTGGCATGCTCATACCTGATGTAGAATTTTGAAGTACTATTGATAATGGGTGTCAAAAGATAACTTCTGAATTTTGACTTAGCACTGTCCCCAGGAATGTGTAATACTGAATAAAGAAATACTCAGTGGGCTGAATTTGGTTATAACTCATTAGGTACACATTGGCTGTAGCTAATGACATACTTGGCATTGTTTCTGTCTTAAGAGTCAGTCAATGTCCAAGTCAGCAGGGTCACTGATTAGCAGCAAGCCATCACTAAGAGTGGCAATTTGAAATATCCCTGACAAACTGGTGCCTAAAAGATGACATCTGAATGTGTATGCTTTTCATTTACTAAAATGAATGTTTGCAGCAACATGTTCTGCCAAATAATCAACTATTCAGAAGAACAGATTTGGAAATTACCACAGGAGCATATCAGTTGGATTAGATACGATATTTAACTCTGGTTTTGTCTGCAGAAGTAGTCAATGTCTGTGCTAACACTAGATGTAGCAGTTTGAAGTATTACACATTAATGAATGTCCAAAAAGAATATTTCTGGATCTTGACTTGATATTTTTCATTTGAGACAAAACTGGTCACAGCAACGTGCTTTTGAGTACTGAAATTTATATAAGAACATACTTTACTATTGATGGATGTTAGTACAAGCATATTGATTATAAAAAGTCATGATATCTATTTGAGAAAATGCTGTACTCAACTTGTTTTGGTTCTGCAGGTCAAGGAGTTCCATCTGGAATTCATTGGGAGTCACAGTTGGAGGCATTTAAGAACGATTTCTAAAGATTTTTGTACCATCAAGATTTTGTTTGAAATCTGCAAACCCTTCATTAAATGTACCTAAGAGGATGGCAGAAAAGTCAGTGTACTTCTTATGCGCCACTGTTTCCACAGGAGCTGCCAACAGTGTTGGAACATGAGGTATCTTTTTACTGCAATAACTGATTCTATAAAAAGTCTAATTTCTGGATAAACAAAACAACTCACTTACACATTTGTGGACAAGCTGACCCTTTTCATTGGAACTTAACATTCAAGTCAGCTAAATATTTATTTATGCCTACTGTAAATTTCAGCTCATTCATCCACAAATTGTCTTTGAAAAAAGTGACAAATTTTTAATTATCACTCATAAATGTTTGGGTATCCTCACAAAGTTCCCAGAAACTGTTTAGACTTGCACCCCTAATAGTTCAGCAAACTCAGGTGAAACAAAAGACATTACTGTATTCATACTCGCCTTCTGAAAGAGGTCTGAAACTGTCTGTGATTAAGTTCTTTGGTTCATTAAAGTTTATTGAAATTATATTTCCATGACATGCTGCATTTTAAATGTCTTTGCATACAGCTACTCCTGGTGAATGGTGCAACAATGTACAATAATTTCATGAGGCACAGAATTAATAAATTATGTTATAACAGCACAGTTATTTTTGCCTGCCAAAGTTGTGGCTCCATTATTAAAAATATAAGCTTGTGTAAAGGCAAATGGAATTTATTCAAATCTCTCTTCATGTATGGCTCTTTCTGCTGTTGTGCTTTTTTCATGGACCACAGTTCTAAAAAGTTCTTCCACAGTAACATGCAATTTAGTTATATCTCTCATTAGAAATCAGCAAGCTTAGCTATGTCATTTTCAGCTGTACACCCACCAAGACCCAAGCAAACTGTTAGTCTTTTAATCAATATTGTACGAAAAGTCTTCAGATCTTCTGACAATAGTCTGGTGTGAGAGTTTTTTTTCCATTATTAAGCTTTATATTTTTTTGAATAAACAATGCTTATGAATATCCTTGGAAACTGTTGTCAAAACTTCACCATCAGAAAATGGCTTGCCATTGTTAGCCAAAGCTTCAGTTGTAAGCAAACCTTTATTTGTGCTTCTGAAGTTTCACCGAAAGATTTTGTGTTTAACTCTTGACATTATTTACTCACAGTTGACTAGTAACAGTACCAAAAGTAGCCACACAGTTTTTAATCTAATTTTCTTTAATATTATACTCCTTTCAAATAACTATTACCTCCTTTTCTCACACAAACTGGGTTTACAGTCTTTAACTGTAAAGAACTCACACATGAAAAAGCCACAGTAATTCTGTTTGGCATGTAACTCCCAGAGAAATAAACTGACGCCCTCCATCTGAAGCCATATCGTAATTATCTAACATATCATGATAATCTAATAGTAAACATGTAAATGCCTTTAGGTTTTACACATAGCCTTTCCCTTAAACACACACACACACATATATATCTCTATATATATATATATATATATATATATATATATATATATATATATATATATATATATATCAACATATGTGCAGTTCTGATGTCATATTTATATTAAACAATAAAAGTAACAATGGCCACAGAAATGTACTTCAGCTTATGCTGTTAGCCGCACTGATATCAACAAGTCACATCAGTTATAATGTAACAGTGAATTTATAGCTGTCAGATACCTTCACTGATGTCAGAAAGACAAGTCAGTTATCATTCAGCAGTGCTTTCAAAGCCAGCATGCCTCTTTACTCATACCTCCAAATGAAAGTCACCTAGTGTGTACACTTCTGAGGTTTGCTTATGTTGAAAGTGAAAACAATAATTATTAAAGCAATGTATTTCAGCTTGTTGACTGTAAGCAGATAAACTGTTCCCCTGACAAGCTAAGACAATATTTATTAAATACTGAGCAGTGCTTCCACACTTATATCCTGCATCTCACTCCTCCAAAAAGGTTACCATATTCTGAACAGTTCTGATATCTCATATTAGAAGAAATACAAGACTAATGGTCACAAGTGACCTGTCTTAGGCCTGCTAATTCATGGTACACTCACCTTATTTATAATACTACATTATCAGCTTGTTAAAAGCTGAACATTTCGTTGGTAGTTTCTATGCATGCTATTCAGGATACCATTAAGGAGTCTACCCTAATTTTTCAATTTCCCCATAGCACTGTTTGGTTAAGAGACATATTCAAATTCACTTCCTGAGCAAACAAAGGCTGAATGAATCAAAATCTGGTCTACAGGAAGCAGCTTGTAATAGCACATAGCCTTAATTGTCTGTGCTAATTGCCATGTCATATTTTCCAAAGGACAGTGTTGTCCTCATCCTTTATAGTTTCAGATTTCTGCATCAGAAACATTGCTCTGTCCTATGGTCTCTTTTAAGACCCAAATACTTTGCACACTTTCTTCAGAACTTTTCCCCAGTGTTTATTATTACCTTTGCCAAGCCCTGCTATCCACTTGAATGTTTTCTTCATGCACAAACATGCTCCTTGATCAGAGATTAATAATTGTTTTCTGCTAATACACAGGGACACTCATACTAGATACACTGAAAACTGATGACTATACCTTGTTAGGTTCACATTGGGGGTAATTCTGGTTTACTTTACAGGAAGGCTATTGTTAAAACAAAGGATGAAGTATTTACTAATGGATGCAAATTTAAATAATTTGCTTTCTCTCTAGTACCCAGTGGAAGAGCGTAAGGAAACATTCAAAGATTACAAACCAATTTAGACACTACAGATTGCCTGTGCAAAAGAATTGCATGCCCCTCTAATGCTCTTCTTGAAGCCATAATAGTGGTATGAAGGTAGCTGCATCTGCCACTGCTCAAATTAGCTGTGATGAGTTCAGCGAGGTAGATCTATCACTGGATCTAAAATTTGGTCTATAAAAGAGTGGGAATTAGGGTCATCTACAATCAAAGAGGACCAGCAGTTCTGGTAGAATGGATTGTGATCCGTGGGTTATTTGTGGGAAAAGCCACTTCTAATGAACAGAAATAGGAAAAATACTCTATGGAATCTAAAAGAAGAGAAAAAGAATACTGGATACCATTAAGACACAGACCATAATGGAAATTTGATTCTACAAAGCTTTCTTTGTGATTTTGTAATAGTAATTTTACTAGTTTCAAAATGGAGTCATATTTTGCAAAAGTCATATTTGGAAGACGTTCTTAATAGTGCAAAAGACTGTCTTAGCTCTATAAATGTTCATCATAATGTATAGTTTGTAGGCTATAATCAAGGTAGATAATCAATGAAGACTGTCAAATGAACTGATCTTAACACAAAGCCCAGTGCTACTCCAAATGACAGCGTTGCAGAGTTCTGAGAATGTATCAAGGCAGATTTTAATATTTTGAGAGTCAAGGGAGTATGTAAACCAAGAGATACATTTCTCTGCCCATTTGAAGAAGTCAAGAGACCAGCAGTAGGTGATGTATAAGATCAAAGGCCCTGATTAAGGTCAAACTCAATTAGCAACCCTTAACCTATGTTTGTGGAAAGGAGATCTGTACCATGGTAGAGAATAAAGACATTGATGGAGCATTTTAGAAAGCATTTTATGAGTTATGTAAAAGTCAACATTGGCTAAAGGCTTTCAGAACTTGATTGTAAATCCACCTCTTACAGGATTCAAGTTAAAATCCCCTGCCCATCTTCAGTCATATGTACTAATCCTAACTCTACAGATTATCTTATAAAAAACCCTTTCCTTAGCAAACTGCATATGTCTAAGGTTATTTTGTACTTACCTGATTGCAAAAATATAGCATTTGTTTTCCCCTCTCTCTGTGTGTATCTATCTATATCTATATATATAAAAAAAAAAATATATATATATATATATATACACACACACACACACACACACACACACACACACACACACACACACACACACACACACACACACACACACACACATATTTTATTATATATAACAAGATCTATACAAGATGTCAAAAGTTGGTCAACCAACTTATTGTTTGGAAGGTGAGAGGAAACTGGAGAAAACCCACAGAGACAAGGCAAAGCAGAAATCATACTAACTTTAAAATTTATACAGACATAGGGGACAAAACTGATGTAAAGTCAGAAATTACAGTATTTTTACATAAATTGTTGCATTTCAAGTATGTTTTAATCAGATATGTACAATTCTACAACACTTATTTGTAGGCAACTTTTTTAGTCTGTTTCTCATGGTTGTAATGCTCTGTAACCTCTCTGTATAATTAATTTAACTGTACAGAAGAAATGGTTTTGAGTATTCTGCAGGCTTTTTTAATCTGTGCAGTTCCTGTAGTAAGGCAGCAAATTCCCATTTGTGAACATGCAACCAAGGAAACAGTACACTCATAGCATTTATGTATGCACATATAATCTATGCATGTGTTTAGTTTTTGCTCCCTCTGATCTTGTTCAGTGAGTCCTCTACCTTCGCCCAGTTGGCCCAATCAATTTGGATTAATCGGATCTGGTTACCCTTAGAGTAGGCAAGAACCCTGTGATGCATCTGTTCTTACCCTGAATTTCCATAAACCCTTTGTACCCTGACAAGAATTGGGCAGCTGGGAGAAGGCCAGCTTACTGGTTTCGGGAGGAGGCCTAATCTTTTCTTCTGGGAGCATCCCACTCCCGCCTCAGTGGTTCCTTTTCCTTGGGTGCGCCTAAAATAAAATTCATTATACAACAAAGTGAAGATTTTCAATATCTCGAAAAAGATAGGCACTTCTCAAAACCAAGAATCCAAGAAAAAAATGCCAACGGCCACGGACAAAAACCTCGAAAAAGATAGGCACTTCTCCAAGATTTTCAATATGCTACAAGCTGGGACATTCTGTGCTTGAGACCTGCATTATTCAGAGTCCTGTGAAGAAACATTAGTTTTACATACTAGTAGTTTTACATACTGGTATTAAAATAGACAGGTTTCATCACAGTTCTCTTAGAACATGTTGATAATACAATCTCACTAACAGTCATTGCCAGGCATGCTATTATTATGTGGAGTGTTTGCAACAGACTTAGAATCATCAAAATCTTCAGTAGATGCTTCATGAAAATAGTGCTTGGTATACTGCTTCTGACTGGTCACATTAATCATGTTGTCCTTATTCCATGCACACCATGTGATTCTGGATCTGTATGTGGGGGCCTGTTTGACCTAGCTTAGAAATTTCAACAATACAGACAATGTCTTTTCACTTGTTGTTTAGAATCTGCACACTTCATTTTGCTGTTTTGGTCTGTTTTTCTTGAGACTTCATCTTGCTTGTCCCCATTTTTAATGATGCATAGATCTTTGTTATTGAACTTATATTTAACATCAAACTAGTTTAAATCACTTTATCAGAGGATGTGCATAACTGCAGCCCTTAATACAGCAGGAATGTACTATTTCTGCAGAGTTTTTCCATTCTTATTATTCCAACTGCTTTTCCAATAATGGTGATAATATGTTTCACATGACAATAACAGTGGCCATAAAGTTGTGTAGATCAATGTGTGTGTATTTATCTTTAAGAAGCTATCTAAGGGTTTGCAGAAGTGTATAAATACTGAGCACATGCGAGTCTGACTGCCATTTTGTAGTAAGCTATTGAGATGTAAGCATGTATGTATGTAAGGTCTGTCTGTTAACTACTTTGTTCATATTTTATGATGCTACTATCCATCCTGGTGTTTCTATGCAGTAAGGCATCTAAACAAAATACCCCACCTGCTTGTCATCTATGTTAGAGAGAGACGAATGACAGTTGTTACTATTTGGTAATGGATTCCTTATTTGCCACTTAACTGTTTGAAATCATTGCAGTTGTAAGGAGAGCCAATGGCAGATTTAATGGAATCTAGTTTGCAAAATATGGAAAAAATCTGGTCTAGCATTGGTATCACAATATTTGCAGAAGTGGATGCTGTAGGTTTGTCACTTGGAAGTCTGGAGTATTCATCTTCCTATACAATAAATAGTCTGTATTATTCATTCAGTCATAGGAATCAGTAGTTGCACCAGTCAAAGCTGATTTTGACACTAAGGACATCAGGACTGCCACACTAGTATTATTACGTATGGTGCAGTGATGCAGCAGTTGCATTGTTGCCTCACAGCAAGAGGTTCTTCGGTTCAGTTTTTGGATGGGGTGCCTTCTGTGCAGAACCTGCATATCCTCCTGTGATTGTGTGGGTTTCCTCTGGGTACTCCAGTTTCCTCCCACATCACAAAGACATGCATCTGGAGTGTTTCTTTCCAGGCCTTCACTGAAAATTGGCTTTGTTCCAAGTTGAACTTTCCCAGTAAACAAATAAATAAATAAAACAATTCTGGGAGTTAGCCTAGGAAGGCAGGCAGTCATACATCAGTTTTCTCCTATCGAAAGCTGAGGATTTCTTTGAGAAGAGAATTTGTTCTCAATGTTTCTAGGTCAGCTTTACAAACATCAACAATTGACATTTTCTGTAATATTTGCAGAATCACTAATCTTGACCTTTTTAATAGCTACATTTATTGAGAAATTTCATATATACATTTATTTTACTTTTTCATTTGTTTTATATCACCTGTCATAAGTTTGTTCCTAAAAATGTTTTATGCATTGCAACACTGGGTCATTTTCATTTTGGCCTTATGTTTTTAAAATTAGAATCTTTGGTAGTGTATAGTCTGTTATTAGATTTGTATAGTCTCTGCCACCTTATCTTTTTCTTTTCTTTGTTGTGTTCATGAGGTGTTTTGAAATATAAGCTGCCCTCTCTCTCCTAATTATAATATATAGCAATGAACTGATATGTCATTCACTCTAGTGACCACCTTTCAACTCTTAGAAGCAATACGGACATTGGATTATTATTACATATTTTTTATGTTGTCTGTGGTCTTCTAGGCCCACACTTGTTTGGATTATATCTTTCAGATCTATCTTTTTCATCTGTGGTGTTCTAAAGTCTGCATGCAGATGGCTTGAAATTGGGTAAACTGATTTCATGTGTTACAGATAGGGCATATCTGCAAAAGAACTTGACTAAATTGACCATTTGAGCAAAGGAGAATAATACGATAAATACATCAGAAACTAAGCATATCAATTTTGGGAGACTTAAACTGAAAAGTGAATATTTAATACAGCATGGGGTAAGTGAAACTGTAGACTCATTTAAGGACATGGGTATATGGGTAGATCCAGCTATTTGTTTTTCTAATCATATCAATCAATTGGTTAATGATAATTATAGAACTATAGATTGTACAAAAAGATTTGCAAAGTCTAGCAAATCAGAAATGATGAAGTCATTGTTTGTTAGCTACATTAGATTCAAACCTGAGTATGGAATAACAACATGGGAACCTTATAAGAAACAGAAATGAGTAAACTGGAAAGAGTACAGTGGAACTATAACAAGGGCATCAATCAATATGCAAAATTAAGCTATTATGAAAGACAAAAATATCTAAACTTGTACAGTGTCTCATATAGATATTCAGGCATATAGGGCATGTCTGAGGTTATCAAAAAGTAGTAGAGAATCATCAGATAATCTATGTAGAAGATTCTATAGGAATGAGAAGTGTACTAACTGGTTCTCTGACAGAGCAGTTGATGTATGGAATAGACTAGAAAATTACAGTAAAGCAAGCACTAGTTTTAAGAACAACCTGGTCACTTATTATGATAACAACTGTTTTAGTATGTTGGCAGGCTAGAAGGGCATTAATGCTTGTGCTTTTAATATCTGTTTATATGTTTGTATATATGTTCCATTACCATAAAGTCTTTTCCAGTTAAGGACATGTACAAACTTCCAGGAGACCAGATTATAGTAAGCACATCTCACTTTGAGAATATCATATCTATGGGTCAGCCAATAATCTGTTCTCATGTGTTATCAATTTCGGTTACTGTGCAGTGGTCCAAGAAGAGCCATCAGGCCTAGTCAGCTAGTGTCTGTATGTAAAATCATTTCAGTCATTGGTTTGATTTTTGATATAAAAACATATGAATGTAAGTTTTGTTCTTATGTTGTTAATCTTCTTTCCATTCATCACTAATGGGTTTGGTTCTGAGTCCCTCAGAACTGTGTCGACTTAATACCAAAATACCAAAAACTATTGAGCTAAGCTACTACCCACAATGCCCTTGTCCCTGTTACCTCAGATTTCACTTGCCACATAGCCATATAGCAGCATTTCACCGAGCTCTCAAGCTAAGTGTTATGTTTTCTTGATACTTGTGCATTTTTGGATATTTTTCCCTTGCATTTCACTCTTTTTACTGTTATTGTATCTTTCTAACTAGCACTACCCATTGGGTAATTCTTTTGCCATCATTGGTATGCCCTCTCATTACCCTTGTGGTATCGCTTGATACCATCGTTAGTATCTTCTTCTCCTTTCTTCCTTTTCTTGCGTTTTTTAGGTGTTTAGTATTTTGTTAACTTTTTTTGTGTGTGTGGAGATGTTTGACAAAAAAGGGACTTTGGGGTTTAAATATTGCACTTCTTGCAATGTTAAACTGCCAAACAGCGACTCTCACAATGACTGTGTTTATTGTCTGGGGGTTTCTCACCTCTCTGTTAAATCCCCTTGCCAAATTTGTCAAAGTTTCAGTCAGCAGCTGCTGAATGAAAGGAAAAATAAATTGATTTTGAAAGGCCTTCTAATTTCTCCTTTCTCAGAGGCCCTTTCTGTGTTGGAGGTCTCAACCCCTCCAGTAAAGGACAAGAAAAGTCCCCATTCTGATCCCTGATAAGAGCAAGACACACAAACATAAGGCCCACAAAACTTCCTCGGAGCATAAAATTGCTACTTCAGCTCCAACTACTACTACCACTACTACCACTACTGTTCCGAGCTCTGCTCCAATTGCTATATTGACTGAAGCCATGGACATTACCGGATTTTCAATGTTGACACCACCCTCGGCACTGACCACTACGGCACCAACCTTGCCTTCCACTTCAGCTACGGCACCGATCTTACCTTTGACTACAGCTATGGCACCGACTTTGCCTTTGACCACACTGAAAATGGTTCCGACCCATGCAATTTCTTTGGAACTGATGACATAGACTCCGAGTGCCTCTTTGGCACCAAGTCCTTTTTCTACTTCACTGATTCTTTTACTACCCGTCTCTAAATTAGAGACTACGGTGCCACTAGCTCACACACCACAGACCCGATACTCCCCTTCATTGGATCCGTTCCTAGGTCAGATGTACAGCCCCTTTCTGGACCGACCTGACTCCCCTTCAGGAGTGTCCACAAGGCCCACCAGGATTCTATCCGAATTTGATGTGGTGTGCCTGTTGGATCAGCTGGTGAAAGCCAGAGGGATACCAAATGTTCCTAAGTCTCATCCCCCACTGGGGTTTGGGTCCTCCTTCAGATCCATTGGTTCTGAAGCCCATTACTTCAATGTCCTTTGTGGAACCCCATTCCTTGGCGCCACCAGTGACTGTCACTGAGGCTTCGAGGTCACCCCTTTGGTTTTTGGTTCCAGCTAAACCATCCCTTCCTCAGACTCATGGTTGGGGGGCAGAGTCCTCGGTCTGGGGCATGGTTCTGAGTGTTTTATCAGTTCTGTCCTCAGATCTGGGGATAAAGTCTGCCCCGATCCTGATTGAAGCTCCATCCCTGGGAGCAGGTCCAATGGAGCGGAGTGTTGCCCCGGCTCTGAGGTTTATCCTTCTCGGTTCTGGGCACCCACTCCTCTTCAAGTGGACCGGGTTTCTGGGTGATGGAGAGGGTGCTTGTTTTGGGAAGCACTCCTCCGTCATCGGAACTTCACCCTGCTCCCTCTGAGCTACAGCTACCATGAGCCACCTCCCGGGACACCAGGATTAGAAGCCTCAGGAAATTCCAGTTCAGGGTAACCATCCTTCCAAGTCTTCCACAGATATTCCCACTGAGGAACCTCCTCAGAAGAAGGCAAGCAAGAGGAAGCACATTGACTCTCCTGAAGAGTCTTTGACAGAGGACATGAACCATGATGATGGGGGAGGTTCCCCATGGCCACCCCCAGATGATGTCTCCTTTGGAGACATCCTGGAAATATTAAAACAGAGGTGTGGCTGGAACCCTTTAACCCTTCTTCGGTGGAGTCCATCTTCCTGCAGGCTTTTCGCTCCCAGCCTTCTAACTCTTGGGTGACCCCCACCTACCAACGAGTTAATCCAGCTAGTCATGCAGTGTGCTTGGCAGAACCCTGACTCTATTGAGACCATTCCCCTGAGACCTGATAAGATTCTTCCCTCCCCCTGGCAGAGCACCCACACTGGTCTAGAGGTTTGCCAGTTGATGCTATGGTGGTGGCAGCGGCCACTAAAATGGATCTAGCAGAAGAAAGTCCTACTGTTCACCAGCTGGCTGTGGACAGGTTGGGGAAGTGAGTTTTTTGCTTCAGCGACCTTTGCTGTCAGGTCCCTAAACTACTTGGCACATTTCACAAGACTCCAAAGAGACTTGATTACCAAACATTCTACAGCTCTTGCGGGTCAAGTTTCTGATGGGGCACGGGACAAGGTTGCCTCTCAACTTGCCACCCTTGAATCTATTTCCAATTCATCCATGAGCTCTCCCATGCAACCAAAGGGGTGGCTAGAGCTGCGGGTGCAGGCATAGTTATGAGGCGTCATGCCTGGATGTGCATCTTTGACCTCATGGACTCCTTCAAGTCCTCCTTTTTGAATGCCCTTATTGAACATTGAACCATCTTCCTGATTTGGTTCTAAAGTGAAGGACACACTGGCCAGGTGCAAGCAGGATGGAAAGACTCTGTCTGCCGTTGGCCTATGTTTTTCCAAGCCTCAACGTTCTTTTTCCAGGAATCAGAGGAATGGAAAAATCTGGCACAAGAAATCTCAGGGCCCTTTCCGTAACACAGATGGTGAGGATTCCCACAGAGGCAGAGGGGGTTCCAATGGTGGAAGACACCCCTTTAGGGGCAGAGTGGGTCCCCAAAACCAGGACTCCAGGGATTTTTCTTTGGGCGGTCTTATCAGTTTTCCTGAAATGTTGCCTGATTGCTTTCCTCTGGAAGCAGCTGGGGCTTGTTTTTCTCTGCACCAAACTGCCTGGTGCTCTATTTCAAATGATCAAAGGGTGCAGATAATAATCTCCAGAGGCTACTACATCCCTCTATCCTCCCATCCAAAATGTACAAAAAACTTTCCTGATGTTCCACCCAATCAAAGGGAAGAAGCGGCTTCAGAGATAAGAAAGCTGTGTCAAAAAAGAATCATCCAACCAGTCCCTCCAGACCAATGTGGATCTGGGTTTTACTCAGGATTCTTTTTAGTGCCGAAAAAGACCAGGGACTGGAGACCCATTCTGGATCTCAGCCAGTTAAACAGATCAGTTGTAGAAACCAAGTTCCACATGGTCACTATTCAATCCATTCTCCCATTTTTAAGGGAAGATGTTTGGATGTGCTCAATAGACCTCTGGGTTGCGTATTACCACATCAAAATGGACAAACACTCCAGGAGTCTCCTTCATTTCCAGCTAGGAGCCAATCATTACCAGTTCTGAGCCCTGTCATTTAGTCTCTAGACGGCCCCCCAGAGTGTTCACGAAATGTCTAACAGTGGTGACAGCCCATCTGAGACTTCAAGGATTCCAGGTGTTTCCATATTTAAATGATTGGCTCCTTTCCACCCCCACCAAGCATCTTCTGACTATGGCCCTCCAATACACACTTTCACTAGAGTCCCTAGGCATCACTGTACATTGGGAGAAATCCAACTTAGAACCTACCCAACAGCTGGAATTTATAGGGGCAGTTTTTGATACTCTAACCTGCCTGGTCTCTCTACTGGCTCACAGGCTTAAGAGATAAAGACTGCAAGTACTTGTGATACTCTGTCAAAGAAAGGTGTCGGCAAGGGAAGTTCTCCAGGCTCTGGGGTCCATAGCTGCAGCCATTCTGATAGTTCCTCTGGCAAGGTAACACATGAGACTGTTACAATGGCTCCTGTTGTCCCAGTGGTTGGCAAATCTTCACCCCCTAAACTCGCAGGTGCACATAACCAACTCTTGTAAGCAAGATCTCCTCTGGTGGATGAGGCCAGATGCAGAACTTTGGTGTCGCCCTTTTCAGACCCCTCAACCAAATGCCACTGTGACCATGGATGCTTCCCTGATAGGGTTGGGGGGGCCATTTTCAGGGAAAGACAGTCAAAGGCACGTGGTCGCATATCAATGTTCTGCAGTTAAGAGTGGTGCTGTTAGGGTTGCAGGCATTACATCCACTTCTTCCCCCCTGGAATGATTGCGATTCAGTCAGAAAATATGTCAGTAGTCTAGTACATCAACAAACAAGGAGGAACCAAATCCTACCCCTGTGCTGAGAGGCCATGAGAATTTGGCACTGGGCGATAGCTTCCGACCGATTTCTTATAGCAATGTACATCCCAGAGAGTTCCAACGTGATTGCAGACAGGCTGAGGAGATGCATTCTCCTTTCACGAGTGGTCTCTCAATCCTAAAGTGACAGCAAAAATGTTCAGCCGATTGGGCCAGCCTTGCTGTGACCTCTTCGCCTCCCCTTCAAACAACAAATGCAGCAGCTACTTTGCCCTCTTCCCCCAGAGGGAGAGTCTTCGAGAGATGGTCTGACTCACAATTGGTCCACGGGTCTCTTCTACTCTTATCCTCCAATTCCCTTGATACCTCTATTCTTAAAGAAAGCAACTCAGTTGAGATGCAAGTTGATCCTCATTGCCCCATTCTGGCCTCAGTTGTGATTCCACTTTCTCTGGCCTCATCTGTTACAGCCTCCATGGATCCTGGACACTCGTCCAGACTTAATTTCTCACCCCCAAGGGTTGACTCTCCCGAATCTATCCACTCTCATAGCTTCATAGGTTAGGTTCATAGGTTAGTACTAGTCTAACTGCCCTTGCGAGCCATTATAAGCCTAACCAATTATCTCTTATGAGACTCAAACCCTGCACCTTGTGTTTGTAAGGCAACACCTTAACCATTAGGCCACCCCTCCAAGCTGATGGCTTGCTTTTTCCACTTCCATTAGTCACCAGGCAAGAAGCCCTTTCCTCATCTGTTCGTGATTTAATTCTGGCCTCTCATAAGTCATCCACCAGAAAAATTTACAGAGATAAATGGAAAAGGTTTTCTCTTTGGACTAAAGAACCGATGCTAGATCCCTTCTCAGCTCCGGTCTCTGTTATCTTTCAATACCTATCTGTGTTCTTTGAAAACAGGGCATCAGCTTCTACCACACAAGTCCATTTACCAGCTATTTCCAGTTTCCATAATGGATTAAAAGGCACTCCACTTATGTCCATTTGCCTATGCAAAACCTTTCTCAAAGGAGTGTTTCACAGCAGACCTCTAATTAGGCGTCCCTTAGAGCCGTGGAATCTCTCCCTAGTACTGCAGCCTCTCTCTTAACCCCCTTTTGAGCCTGCTGCAAAATGTGATCTCAAATTCCTCTCATGGGAATCTCTCTTTTTGGCAGCTGTCACTTCAGCTAGATGGATCTCAGAATTGCAAGCCTTATGCATCAAGAGACCGTGCTTAATATTTCATAAAGACAGAGTATCGCTACGTACTAATCCATATTTTCTCCCTGAAGTGGTTTCTTATTTTTCTGTGAATCAATCCATCAAGCTCCCAGTGTTTTTCCTGAACTATTCCAATAAAGGAGAATACTGTCTACACTCCTTGGATGTGCATAGGCAACTACGCTTTTACCTAGACAGGACTAAATCTATCCGCAAGACAGACAAACGTTTCATTTCCTTCTCTGGTCCAAAAATGTGATATGTTGTGTCAAAAGTCACTTTATAAAAGTGGCTTAGAGATTTAGAGATTGCATTTCTTTTTCATATTCACGTACTAATGAGTCTAAACCTCACACTATCAAAGCACATTCAACTAGAGCTATAGCAACCTCTGTAGCTTTTCACTCCAGAGCGTCTATGGACATTTGCACAGTGGCCATTTGGGCTAAACCACACACTTTCATCAAACATCACAAGTTGGATATGGTCTCCAGGGGAAGAGCGGCCTTCAGCTCAATGGTGCTCAGGAATGCTCTTCCATAAGTGCCACCCTGGTCTCTCAGGTAGCTTGGGATTCTGTCCTATCAGTGATGAATGGAAAGAAGATTAACAACATCAGATAAAGAAGTTATGTCTTACCATAACGTTCCATCTGTGTTATTCATCTTCTTTCATTCATCACATGCCACCCTCAGTCCCCCACCAAAGGCTCCTGGTGAATCTCATGGGTCCTTGTGGAGTTTTTAGGGTTTTTTGTGCAGAAATGACCTCTGCTTTATTTCTATATGTCATGCAAACTTGATCTGAGGTAACAGGGAGAAGGGCATTGTGGGTATCACCTTAGCTTGAGAGTTGTTGGTGTATGTGAGCTTGGTATTAAGCCGACACCATTCCATGAGGCTCGGAACCGAACCCATCAGTGATGAATGGAAGAAGATCAACAACACAGATGGAACGTTATGATAAGACATAACTTCTTTTTTCAGCTGAGTGAATAATTTGCAGTACATGTCTATCATGCTCATGGTGAGTTTTCTCATTAAGTCATTGAGATGCCAAGTCTTAATAAAACTGGCACTATAAATTGCTATGCATTACAAAACTGTCACCTCATTTGCATTGCAGTGTTGTAGAATGCCATGTAATTCTTTAAACATTTTTGAACTGGGTGACATTGCTTTACTTGAAAATGTAAACTGCAAGACTCAAGAACTGATTTGCTAAATTGACATTTACATTTAATATCTAAACATTGTCTTTCAATCTTTCAAAAACCCGACTCAAAAAATTGCCATGTTGTTATATTTTCTACATATGATGAAGTCATCATTTATTTACTTATTTTTAGGAGTACCGTAGATAACTCCCTTGATAATATGTTAGAAAACCTGAAGCTCAACAAACACAAAAATCAGCCTTTGTGCCTCATTAGACCTATGCAAAAGGAAAATGGAGTTATGACTTGGTTCTTGGGGTGCAATTCTATTTGATATTACTCTGTGCCTAACATGTCTTCGTATCCAAACTGCTAAAATATTGGCACCAGTTGATTCATTGGTGCTGCCATCTACAACTAATGTTAAGTGCTCTCACCTGATAGGTAGGTTAGCCTACCATGTGTATCAGAGTTGATTCTTACCTCATTCATTCATTTATGCATTTATTTTATTTCACTTGCACATCACAATGTATAGTTGGTTTTAAGTGACAAAAGGAAACATTAAAAAACAATTAAAACATGGTTGCCAGGTTACCATTTGACAAATTCAAGTTGTCTTAAAACAACTTTGAAAATAAAAAAAAAGATGTGTAGTTAATTTATTTCCTTATTTATTGTCAACAGGGGAAGTCCGTGTGTGGGTTTAACCTATTTTTAGCAGATGTCCAGGAAGAAATTACCATTACATAGTGTTTGTAATTAAGCTTAATTTTTAAGAACAATTATACAAAGTACCTAATATTTACATTCTTGAGTTACAATAAAATACAACGTTGATAGAGTGGGTTGTATAAAGACTGATAAAGCAAGACTTCTACCTGTGTTGTACAGACTTGCCAGAGTATAAGATAGATACCCATATAATGTGTCCATATGATCCTTATAGGACATGCTAACATCAAGTGTCACACTCCAATACATATAATTCGCCAAAGAGATTTTTTACAGTAGTTCATTATATTATCAGTAGGATGCATACATATCTATGGGATAATCATTGTTCTATTAGTGATAATCTTTAATGAGTGATCAAATGTCAAGGACTGGACTTTATCAAAATCCACCCGTAGGAATTGAAGTGCATTACTAGAATTATAATTTGCTGAGAATAAGACAATATAATATATGTAAGTAAGAATTTTGAGTAAAATTGTATTCATTATCGGTTTATAGGTTCATAGATTCATAGGTGTTTACTGGGATAATGACCACAAGGGCCTTTATAAGCATAGCCATGCATCCCAAATCTCTGACAAGTTCTGATACCCTTGATAAGTGTATGCATAGGCATGTGAGAGGAACCATTTACAGGTTACCTGTTTCCATTAGAAACATACAGTAGGTGCCAAACCAGGGATGAATTTCCAGTTTCCCATCCTGTTATCCAAGTTGCACTTGAATTGGGTTAGGGAGGAACTCTGCTTCACATGTATGGGGAGTCCGTTCCATAGACAGGATAGTCTCTGGAATACATACCTATCTCTCCAGTAGGTCCTATTTATATCACAGGCAAGGTTTAAGTCTTTAGAATGGGTAATTCTGGTACTGTTTATTTTGAAATGCAGGAGGTCCATCAGAGTAGGTTCTGACAATGCCCTGCATGCCAGGCATAGATCTCACCTCAAAAGCCTGTAGTTGACAGAATACACGGATAGGTCCTTGAGCGGTCTGCATAGGACATATTACTTATGCCCTGTATTCTTTTAGTGAGGAATCTCTGTTGATGTTCCAGTTGTTGGATATATCTGGTTAGGCACTTACTAAAAGGGGCATTGTACTCAATGACTCGTATGATGAATGCCGAATACAGTAGAACAATGGCTTCCTTGGACTTAGATGCCATACCTTTGTTTATAAGTTGTGCAACATAGAATGATTTCCTCACCACTGTAGACACACGATGATGAAAGGCTAGATTACTATCTATGTGTGGCCCTAAGTCCCTGACTACTGGGTCAGCTCTAAGGGGTGTGTTGTCAATATGATAGTCACCAGGGATTTTCCAAAGTATACCATTATGCATTTCTTGGCATTTTGTTTTAGTCCATGGATCTGACACCAGTTGTTTGTCTGTGTCAGCCCCTCCTGGAGAAAATTTGTGTCAGTGTGAGATTCAATGACAGCTCCTAATTTGCAATCACCTGCAAAGTTAGTCAGCCAGAGACCACTAACATTGGCCTTGACTTCTGAGAAGTAAATGCCAAAAAGGAGCAGTCTAAGGACTGATCCCTGAGGGACTGTACTTGTGACTTGCCTCTTTGTAGAGGTGGACACCCCAATTCTAACTTCCTGGGTCCTGTCTATGAGCCAGTTGGCTATCAACCTGGTGACATACGGGTTAATACCTAACCTCTTGAGTTTGTCAACAATGCCCGAGTGGGATATTATCTCAAATGCCTTGGAAAGGTCAAGGTAAGGCAGTGTGAATGATTTTGCCCTCATCCATTGCTTTGGTGACCATCTCAAAGAAGTCCACCAGGTTGAGTAGGCATGATCTGCCCTTGATGAAACCAAGCTGGGTTGGGTCCAGTGTGTAGAGGTTTATTATATCTCTATTGATCATCTCCATGATAATTCTTTCCATGGCTTTACATATAAGACTAGTGAGACTTATGGGTCTGTAGTTTCCAGGGTCTGTATATGGCCCACATTTGTCCAAAGGGATGACTGTTGCCTTTCTCCATTCATGAGGCATGAATCCTGTTTGGAGGCTACAGTTAAATAGTAATTTCAGAGGCCCTGATAGGTCATGTTTCATGCTATTTAGAAGGTATCCTGGGATATTGTCTGGGCCCATTGATGCAGTGCTCTTGGTCTTAGAGAGAGCATTAAGGATTTGTTCCCTAGTGATAGTAGGGAAAGTTATATGTGATAATATTTCCTGAAGGAAGGTTGATAGGGAGAGAGGAGTAAAGTTGTAGCTGAATTTATTATCTTGCTATAATTGTTTGGCATGTGTGTGGAGTTACTATAGGAGAAACTTCATAGTGTTTTTCCAGACTTTTCTTATATAACTTGATTTTGCTGTAGGATAATCAACATCAATAATGATACTGGTCCTAGCAGAACATAGAGTATTGTTGTGGTTGTTCACTCAGTGCTTTGAAAATGTGTTTAAAAACAGCCCATTATGGACAAAGGGACATCTGAACTGCATGTATACATGTTCTCAGTTGTCTTACATAACTCTAATTGTGGTCTGAACTAATTAAATATAGAATTCTTAATTATATTCACTAAATAATCAGATTTGATCATCACCAAAATTCTGACTTCTTGATTTATAATATGTATACTCTCATCCAATCTTCTTACATTGGTTGCTTCAGTCAGGGATTGACATAAGTATGACCATCTTTTTTACCACTGTTATAATCAGCGTTGCTTTATTCATGTCTGAAATGACTTCTAGTTATAATTTTGAATGACGGCCTTTTACATGTTGATACCTATCATATATTATGTATATGCCTGACATTATTCCTTTTATATTGTCTAAGTTTGTCCATATTTTAAAAAAGATGACTCAGCTTGTCATACAAAACACAAGTGTTTTATTCTATAATAGATAATGCTTCTTGTGTGCGATGAATATCTTCAGTATTTACACACACAGGTATCACATGTTTTCTAGATGTTTTATTGATATCTTTAATTCTTGAATTGTTTTCTTTAGCTGATTACATATTTTGATGCTTAGATGTAAGCCTACAGTGGTGCAGCGGTTAGCATTGTCATCTCACAGCAAGAGGTTTTCTGGTTCGATTCTCAGCTGGAGTTCCTTCTGTGCAGAGTCTGCATGTCCTCCTGAGGTTGAGTGAGTTTTAAAGACATGCAGGTAGATGTGTGTGTGTGTGTGTGTGTGTGTGTGTGTGTGTGTGTGTGTGTGTGTGTGTGTGTGTGTGTGTGTGTGTGTGTGTATGTGTGTGTGTGTGTGTGTGTGTGTGTGTGTGTGCCTTCAGTGAAGGTTGGGTGCCAGGCTGGCAACTTGACACTGTAAACACTCTACTGCCAATCAATATGAGGAATGGCAATCCGCTGTGGCAACCCCTAAAAGGGAAAAGTCAAAAGACAATTAGAGACAGACCTTCTCTGTTCTGCCCATGTTATTGTTGTTGCCCCTGTTTACTACTTGCACTTCCTCCTTTTCTTCTACTTTCTCCTCTTTATCTTCTATCATCTTTTCCTGCTTCTACCATGTTTTATCCTCCTACAATTCTTTTCAAATTGACTCTTTCTTTTTCATTTTTGACACATTTTCCTCCCATACACACAGTTATTGGACATGTCTTGTAACTTGTAGATTACTTTATATTTATATTTTAGAGGTAGGTGCTTGAAAAAAATATAAAGCCTTTGTCAGTATCATAATTTAAGACACATTTACACTACCTGTAAAGATTCCAACTTCATAACATCATCTTCCAAATAAGAGTCAAGGGTTTACAATAATTCCTAATAGTTTACCTAAGTTGCTTCTTTTCAGATTTCCATAACCCTCAGTCCAAGATGTTTCATCACTGTTTTCTTAATAATCAAATCCTCTTTAACAGGCTTTTCCATGCAACCTAGTCTAAAGCAAACTGTCTTTGTCCAGTTATATTCTAATCCTGAATCAACCTTAAACATTTAAAAACTTTAAAAATATGCCATACCTCCCTTAAACACTATGCTTAAGCTATGAGTAATAAGTATGCAGTTGTATGAAAAATGATGGTGCACCTCCCATGACATAGAACTTCCACCATGACGGCCCCATCTCTTTGATCCAGTAACTGTTATACCACGTGGAAAATACTTTAGTTTGGAAGGCATCCATGATGGGTACCTATCTCTAATTCTATCACATTTCAAAGTTTCAATCTGTTATAGTAAACAAAGTCTGAGACTACTTGAGGCTTTCAAAGTGTTTGTTCCCTATTAGCCTTGGAACATTTGTTACTGTTACTTGTGTTCTGTTTTTGTTTGTTTCTTTTGTTTATTGACATTTCCACATTGTATTTTCATCTTTCAGTTTCAACATGTGCAAATGTTGAGCTTTTCTCCATGATCCTCGCTGAAAATGAGCATTTATCCGAATCTGGCATTTCTGGTTAACAAAAGGAAATATGTAAATAAAATAAATTATACAGCCTTGTCCCTAACCACTTATTCATTTCCTTCTTAAAAAAGATAATGTGTCCTTTTTTTCTTATTTGCAAACATAAGTAGTTCCACCAATTTCCTGCCTGTTGTGAAATTTCCTCATAAGAAAGGATGTTCTTACTGCTGTGACCTGCACGTAATTGTTTGCATTTTTTGTCTCAAGTGGAGAGACTCTAAAGGTAATCCCACTGGTAGCTCCTCATAGGTCACTTTGTTTACTCATAAAATATAATTAAATCCTTTTTTACCAGTCTATAGTTTATTGCAAAAATGGTAAGTTTTCTCAACCTAGCCCTGTACTTCAAAATGATTAACATTGTAAATTTGCTTGGTGAAGCTTCTTTGGATTCTTTTAAGTCTGTTAACAAGAATATTGTTATCTATGCTGACTGATGCCCTGTATTCAAAAATTGGTCTAATGACTGATTTATAAATTGGAAGTAACACCTTACTATCCATAATACAGATAGTCTGTAACACGACTTTAAGTTCAAAATGGAATTTCCTGACCACTTCCAAATAATGTACACAAAAGAGAAATTCTTGTCAGTAATGCCTCACAGGTTCCTTATATAGTCTACACTGTTGAAGATTGTGTCATTAAGAGAAAATGGTAACCTTGATTTAGACTGCCAAAACAAACAATGTTAGATAAGTTAGCAGACTTGGAACAGCACGTCTAACCTTTCCACATAATTTTGCATACAGAGTTGATCAGTGACTGGTGATTGTTCAGCCTATTTTCACATCATTTCAAAATTTGCTGACTCCAAATTTCCCAGATAGTGCGGAAGAAAAACAGGCACTAGAATAGATTCCGCATGTGACAAATGGATTAGCTAGGTAGGTAGGCAGCAAGATTAGAGTCTGGATGTACATTATGGTTGCAGATTTGAATCTCATATCCTCCAGTCTGTGTTCAACTTTGCAAAATGTGTATGATGATTATCTGATGTTTTTCAGAAATAAAATTTCTTTGCATGGCTAGGCTTAAAAAGGCCCTTGTGGTCATTTGGCTAGTAAACACATACGAATCTATGAGCAAATTAGTCTAAGTTCAGAAAAGGACTCCCCAGTTTTGACACAGCACTTTTTGTCATTCGGGCAATGGGGTTGTCATTCTGCTAATTCATTGCCCTGACAATAAATCCATTCCCTTGGCATTCAGCCAATAATTTCATGATCTGTGCGAAACTGTGACAAATGTCATTGCCAGATCCAGACAAATAACATTGATAGACAGTCCCACATCCAGAGCCTCCCAAACATAGTTGTAAAAGTTAAGTAGGTCACTTAAACATGAGCAGTTCTTAGTAAAACCATGTTGGTACAAATCCATATTTTGTGTTAATTTCACTGACAGTATTTCATTTTACAACCCTCTCAGCACATTAGCCAAGTATGCAAGTTAAACTTATTGATTGTCTACTGAGGTGTCATCTCTCCACCCTTTGAACTGGAGCAATAATGATGTTCCTTCATATATCTGGAACATAACCAACTTTTAAGGATTCTTGAAGTGGAAAAGACAACCCTATTGTCATCTAATATTCTGTTTTTTGGGGATATGTTAAAGATGGTTATCCACTGGCAAAACTGTCACTAATGACTACTTCCTCAAATATGCTAAACAGAAATCTTCACTCATCTGTATCAAAAGCTTTCCTTACATCAGAACACCAGTCTATATTAAATCCAACCTCTTTGCTTCCTGAGTGACTTCCTCCAACCTCATTCAACTACCTTTTACTGTCCTATCCCTTATCAAGCCCCCATTTGATGTATGCCTGAAAGGTTAGGACTTAACTTGCATAGTCTGTGCTCTAGCACCATAGCCAAATGTCCATTTTTGTCAGTGAAATAGGATGATATTTCCTTGCATATCTCCTGCATCAGTGTAGATTTGCCTCTAGTAAAGGATCTGGGTAGTAACACTGTCTTCTCAGCCCCTTTATGTAGATCGTGTGAAGATAATTCAAGGTATCTTTATCCTCTAACTACTGAAATTCAAGATTCAGCTCATATTTTTCCTTTTTTAACATCTTTAGTGCCAGTTCAATTTCTTCCAGCTCCACTTCTGTATACAGAGCTACTTTTGTTCTCTTGAACATTCCTCCATCCTAAATTTTATGTTCCATAATGGTGACAAAATGTGATTTATAGACTGCTATGGCTACAAAGAGAAAGCCATCGTTACTGACTTATAGAATATATATGAATCACACTTAGGCTAACATTAGCACTGTCAGACCTGATGGCTGTAGTGTTTACCATGCTGGCCCATGCATCACACTGGCAAAGATGCCCCTCTACACTCATGCACCCCCCCCCCCCACACCCACAAATACACACATACACACACTCTCACACACACATACAAATACACAGACATTCAGACTCCCCTGCTGTATCCTGGTATAACCTGCTGTACTTCACCTATGCTGAGTTCCTTGGTATTTTCTGTGTAACACATCAGTACTCTTCTAGTCTACAATAGGTAACTTTGCTATTAGCTGTCAAACAAGGCCTTATGACTAAAGTATGACTTTTTTTTTTAATTATAATGCAAAAAGAGCACAATTGTCATAAACAAAATACTTTACACATTCAAAAGCAACTTAAAAAGTGTTTTTGCAAGGCTGTATTGCCCCCTGCATCCATTAGTATCCCCCCACCTTTCCGCTGTTTCAATACATAACTAAATTGCTGCATCTTGGGGGGTATCTCCAAGATACTGCAGTCTCATGTCTTTATACTGAAACCCCTGGAAACTCACATTAGATGTTGCACATTTGAGTTTCAGTCTCTTCTAGCATCATTGCTATTAAGATTTAAGAGATAATGCTTGCAAATAAATAAAATGTCAAGGGACCACAGTAGCAAAAGATTTTCCGTGGTTGGAGTTGTACTGACTTTCTTTTCCTTGCAGTACCATAGGTCCTGGTCTTATAATAACAGCTAGATGTAAATGGCTGCTGCACTTGTCTTGGGAAACACTTAGCACTGAGCCTCAGCTGCTGGGTCCCATCGCAGAGTAAGGAAGACTTCTAGATAAATATGATGTAGATTCAAGTGCAAGCCCAGAATTTTAACTTGTTTCCTGCACAAGCATTACATGCAGTAAAAATATTGATTTCTGTAGCTGTTAAGATATTCTGCTGTGCTCAGTTATATGTTGATGTTTTAAGCTCTAGTGTATCTACTATTGATAGTACAGATTACTTATGGTACAAAGCCTTGTCCTAGCACTGACACCAATGTGTTATATCCTTCTTTTCTGGATAGAGCTGGAAGCAGTTTCAACATTAGTGAGCTCTAAACAGGAGAACTTAGGTTTGATGTAATATTCATTTGTCATACTTATGGAATACATACAGCTGACTCTGTTACTAGTACGTTTATGACTGTATGTGAACAACAAATTATTTGAATGCAATTTTTAAATGAGTCAGAATAAAGTGGCCTGTTGGCAGAATGCAAAATCTACCTTTGCAAGTATTCCTTTGTGTTTGGATCTGTTTGTGATTGATGTTTTCCCTTGTTGCAGCTGCCTATACTGTTTGAATGAGTGATTGGTCTGAATGCTGTCATTAACTGAACATCCGGCTTATCCTGTCTTTATGATACTCTTGATGTCTGTGAAATTCTTCTATCTATTCCACGATTCTGCTAAATCAATCTTACTATCTTTTATTTTTATTTTCTTGTCACTTGACTATTGTTGTTGTTGTGTCTTTCGGCTTTTCCCAGTTAGGGGTCGTCACAGCGGAACTCCGGTCCGCTAATGATTGGCAATAGATTTTTATGTGCTGAGTTGCCAGCCCTGACGCAAAACCTTCAACGAAGGTACGCCCATTCATGCATGTCTCCCCACAGAAGATGCTCTAGCTGAGAATCGAACAGGACAACGTCTTACTGAGAGGCCACAACGCTACCGCAGCACCACCACCGCAGTCTTGTCACTTGACTATTACAGATGAAATAAATGTTTCCTAAGCTTTTTTTCTCACATCTCCATAGAAGTTAGTGTTTGCTTTTGCTAACTTCTATAGTTATTAGACAATAACCTTAGTTAATAAATTGCATATTATAGTTAAACTTAATGCACAAATCTAGAAACATGTTGTGAGCTAAAATTTCTAAAGGGTAACTTAAAATTTTAACATTAATATCTGCAAATCATTCAGCAGGCTAGTTAAAATGCTGTTATTATACTATCACACACTGACTGTGAAGTCTTGCCTTTTTACCATGTGTTCTAACATATAACCATGCAGCATTTTTCTCTTGGCATATTATATCCTTACAATAGAATGAATGACATTCGTGGCCACTGACAGAAGCCCTAGCCAGTTAATTATATTTTACGTTATAGTCAGTAAGTATTCTATCTCTATTCCTCTTTGATTTATCAGTTTGTACTGTCTCCAAGATATTATGTGTTTTGTTTCCCCTTCACTGAGGTTTTTTACGTAAGCTGCTACTCAGAGAAACATAAACCACCATTGGATGGAAGGTGCTCTGACTGTGACCCAGGCAACCCAAATTTAATTACTGGCTTAGGTGCTGGAGGATTTGTGTAGGGGGATGGGAAGTATGGGATTTTTGTTGTCTTGCCCACTGTGGGAGTGAAGGAGGGATTAATGTCTGACGTCCTGAAATGACGCAGTGTCATAGTAGCATTTCAGCCATTAGCAATTCTGAAAGGGGGGTTGCAGCTAATTGACACTACATGCAGTGAAATTGGTAATTTTCTCCAGTTAGAGCATACAAAAAATCTCCTGGTGTGAATGACAGGATATGTGACACTAGTTTCTGCCCTGTTGCCAACTACTTTCCCTTCCGAAACCACCACTGGTGTGGTCTCAGTCCCACAGAGCTATTTCTGGTGACACAAAGACAGAATAGACTAATGGGAAGATTCAGACATTCAGTGATCAACTAGAGTGCATGCAATGGAGGAGGGGGGTGTACAGCATTATGCATGTTAACTATTTTTCTAGAACAGCTCCCTTTGTATAAAGATGCTATTAAACAACATAAGCTCAGACTGCCCTTGTATGAAAAAGGGTTACGGAGATCAGTGCTCTATCCTGGGAAACAAACACACAAACAAACAAGTAAATAAATCAAACAGAGCTAGTAAATGTGTGTTGTGCCTTCTGCATACTTGGACATTTTGCTGATAGGTAATACTGTTTAACCCTTTAAGCCAGATGACCTGTCAGTCTGTATAATCAACTTGGCACCTTCCCAATTTTAAGTCTTTTTTTTCTAATAGTTAATGTTTAAATGGTTATAGACTATATATAAATGGAGAAAAATATTGAAATAAAGAGAGAGAGCAAGAGAGAGAGAGAGAGATACTACTACTTTTTACATGTATCATATCTAAGGTCTGCATGGTTTACAAATACACCCAGGAGCTCTTGCTACCAGATCATCAACAATACCCATGAAGTTCACAAAGCTGCTCATAATAAGCACAGACCATCTCCAGTGAACCATTACAAAGACCTTGTTGTAAGAGCTCTTCTGGTCACCATAGGCCATTACTCTTTAAGAGCTCTAAGCCATTTTGGCTCACTGGAAACTCTGTACTTCTCTATTTCAGAGAGCACTACCATCAATAACTGTACTATATCGTCCATAATGAAACACATACAATACAGAATAATACTGACCATCCCTTTTGGACATCACACATGTACGCTGAGTCATAGAAAAGACTTTGTAAAAAATGGGATGTCTGAAAGCCTTGGCATGAAAGCCTGAAATATTTTTCGGAATTGGAACCACCACTCCAGCTATCCACTCCTTCCCTGAGCTAGATATCCTTATATTCCCATGATAGCTGCACCTTCTTTCACACACCCAATCAGGAATATGATCCTTTTGGCTAATGAGTCCGTAGTATGTCACCTTAAGCTATGTCTCCTGCTTCTTTGTCTTTAAGTGCTAGCTTACTATGTGTGCTGCATAAGCTATCATAGCTATGCATACACCAGTGGACTTCAGTATCCATTAAATGGAACTCTGCATTATTAGCACTCAACATCCTTTTTAATAGAATATTCTTAGTTATTAAATGTAACAGTCTATATCAAATATTAGGCAAATCTCAAACTATCTTGCAAGACAGTAGGTGAAGGTCAATATTTAAACTGTTTAAGTGTTCATTCTTGGAATTCTGCAGTCCTTGTGAAATTTCTCTTTTGCTCTCTGAACAGATCCACTTTAACACTGGGTTCTTGAACAAATGTGTCATACTTGATCCACAAAAGTCTGCTGGGCCAAAGTACAATGTCACAACTGCCTATACATGTGCTAGACGTACACATAACAAAATACATGTAATAAACACCTGGGGTCATCTCTATCAGCCTTCCTAACTGTTTCAAAAACATTAGTGAAACCAAATAAAAGACATTAAAATCATGTTTCCTGATATCAACATTTTTCAGGGTTAACAGAAATTACTGGAAAGCTCACTGAGACTCTACCAAAACTTGTTGTGAGGGAAGGGTTAGTTTGTTTTTGCTTTCTTGTATTTTGTATTACTTTGCTGCCTTCTTCTATTTTATATTGTGATTTGTTTTCTTTACACAATGTTTTACTTATATTCTGCTTTTAACTGCATATTCAAACTAGGAATGATACCGTAACTGTGTCCACTGTGAGTCACACAGAAATTAGAACATGTCAATTAAGGTTAATTAGCTGAAAACTGAGGATGGAGCTAGGAACTAAACCATCTATTTAAGGGGCAAAATAAAACATTTCATGGCTTTACTGGAAAGCTTATCCAAACTCTGCCACAACTTGCTATGAGGGGAAGGTTAGTTTGTTTTTGCTTTCTTGTATTTTGTATTACTTTAATGCTTTGTTCTATTTTATGTATTGTGATTTGTTTTCTTTACACTTTACTTGCATTCTGCTTAAAATTGCATATTTAAACTAGGAAAGAGACCACAGCTGTGTCTCTTGTGAGTCCCAAAGGAATTATGTTTTTCCTACCCTGGCATTGCTGTGTTTTTAAATTCAACTGTCTTTCTACTTGCCTGCTGCTTATGTCAGTTTGACTACACATCTCCTTTCCTCTCCCCTTTCATTGGCTGCCGTGAGTTAGCAGAAAATTATCATTTTGTAAAATCACTCCCCTTCAACTGTCTAAGTTTATTGGCCATCCCACTGTATTCCATAGATCCATAGAACCAGAATACAAAGTGTCCACTTCCTTCCATCTTTCTTGCTCTTTAAAATTAGTAGCTATCCCATTAAATAGCTAAAGCTTAGTTACCCCCTTTCACATTTAACTGTTTACTGAAAACCTCAGCTCTTAAGATATTAACCCATATTTCCATCTTATCTTTAAAATCTGCATCATCTACTCCAAGACAATCAATTACTGGAGAGCCTACATTCTGCCTCTCAGTAGTCATATGGGCATTAATGCTTCTGTTTTGCTTCTCGTGAGAAAAGAGCCCATGCACATTATTTCCTGGAGACTGCTGATCACAAGAAAGCCTAATAACTGCTTCATAGGTGCCAGCTTGGTGAGAAAAGGAGCATAAATTCCTGACTGTTTCTGACAGGTTAATGGATGTCTGTGATTGATGTTCTTGATTGGTCTGATTGTTATTCAAGGCATTTACCAGGAAAAAGCTGCATCATCTGTGACAAGACTGTTGATCACCAAACAGGCTATGGCCTGCTTCTCCTCTTGGGATTGGTGCTAATGTTTTGCTTCTGGTGAGAGAAGAAGCAAAGGAGCATTGTATCTCAGCAGAGTGAAGCTGTGGTGAGGCCAATGCTAGTAATAGCCAGGCAGTAGCCATTCATGTGAATTTCCTCTTTTCATCATTCATCAGGGAGTACTTATTAGTTTCCCCTTTAGGGTTTGGCAGTGGCCTGTATAGATACAGACACCTTGAGTGACATTTTTTCCTGTAAAAGCACAATTGAAATTTCACCAATACCTAGTTGCATACAGGACAACCAGTGTGTTGTGACAAGCACTGCACCTAGAGTTCCAAACCGGATACCCCTGACATTGTTTTATATTTTCACTTCAACTGTCTAGTCAATAAAAAAGGTGTGTTGCCATGGATATGAACTTTCCCACTATCTTAGTTACCAAATTGGTGGATATGTGTACCCTGAGGCACTGTAGAAATTACTTCATGTTTACTGACAACCAGTTAATTCTCAAACAAACTGATATGGTATGTGAGAGATTTATTTACACAATGCCACTAGAGGCAAAGCTCTCACATAAAAGCACTCCTAATGTTAATAAGGCTGTCAGTAGTACACACACTGCACCCATCACACACAATTCAAAGCAAACACATAGACCCACCTATGCTGAGGCACTTAAATGTAACCTTCCTAAACACCAAAGATCTCTTAGACAAACTACACATAAGAAATACCCTCAGCAGCCCTAAATGCACTCTTTCAAAATAACACCCATATTAACACATACAGCCACATAAGGCAAGCCACCACACAATCCAACATTCTGGTCATTGAGGACTCCATTGTGAGACACACTGATGGCCCTTTCACCAGGCTGATAAAGGAGAAAGTCACAGTCAGTTGCTTAACAGGGACTAGGATCCACCACATTATGCACACATTTAGGTAATTGGACCACAAGTACCAATATGACTCTTTCATAGCCCTTGAGGCTGTAAATGACTTGAGATGTACCTCCTTAGACTATATGAAGAGAGACATCATGGAGCTCTCAGAATATGAGTCCCAGGCTGGTATGAGCCTAGCACTGAGCAGCATTTTACCTTCTCCAAGGATGATGCCACAATATGAACAAAAAATGACTGACTTTAATATTTGGCTTAGTTTTTGGTGTTATTTGAAGGGGATATAATATTTGTCATCACAGAAGGAAATGATCAACAGACCATGCTGCTTTGCCAGGGATGGTCTGCACCTTTCCCCTCTAGGCTTATGAATATTAACTAAAACATTGTCTTCTCCAATAGTGCTTTTTTTTAGGCAATGCCAAACTAAAAGTACTTCTAACATAGTAAATCAAAATAAAGAAAATCTAAAGGTATTACAGCTCAATGCTAGGAGTCTAAACAAAAAACTCAACTCCTTTGAAGCTGACTTCACCCTAGACAATGCTGATTTCTGTGCAGTCACTGAGACTTGGTTTAAAGCCATGGGAAGCACACCGAGAGTGCAAGGTTATAATGCCTTCCACACATTTAGACCAGCTACTACACAGACAGGGACTAAATGTGGAGGTATCTTGATTTACATCAAAAATAAATATACCTTGAGGCTGGTCAAACAGGACAATGCACTTGCGCTTCTCTATGTTCAAGTCACCTTAGGCAAAATCCAATACCACTTCTTTGCAAGCTATAGATCCCTCTCTATAACTTAGGAAACCCATACCATGTATTTAAACTTACTGAAAATGCTCACCATGCAACCCAATCCTATAATCATAGATGACTTTAGTTACCACACTATTAACTGGGAATCCTATACAACACCAAAAGTACAGGCACAGAGATTACTGGATTTTGGAAACACAAACTCCCTGGACCTGATTGTCAATACACCAACCAAGAGTGCCACCATACTGGAACTGTTCCTCACTAATATGCTGCACACCCCCTAGTGTAATGTCTTCTCTAGTAAGGCCAGACTGCAAAATGGTTTCCTTTGATGTAAAAATAAAACCTGGAACCCCAGCTGACCCTGGAATACTAAGGAATTACTCTAAGGCTAACTTCCTGCTACTAGGTGATAACCTAGCAAAATTTAATTCTCTCATAAATCCTGAGAATACTGCTGCCGATGCAGAACTGTTCACAGAAACCCTATGCAAACATGTTAATAGCTGCATAGAGGCATCTGTACCCACCTGGAAGAAGTACAGAACTAGTTCAAAAAACAAACCACCCTGGAGGAAAAACAAAATTAATAGGCTGTATAACAGAAGGAAGAAAATCATGACAAAAATGTGGAGGTGCAGCACCCAGTAGGATAATAGCACTCTCATCAAACTAAGCAAACAACTCAGAGGACAAATAAAATCTACCAAAGACAAATTTGAGGTAAAGGACAACCACAAGGCATTTTTCAGCTATGTCCATAAACTCAATGACAATACACAATTGTGTACAGAGCTCATTGTAAATGGAGCCACCTATACAGAGCCAGAGGATATAGCAAACCCACTGGCTGCCAAATTCAGCTCCAACCTTACCCCTCTCTTCCCCTCAAACTTCCCTCAGAAAATACCATCAAATATAACTCCCCTTGCTGTCATTAGGGAACAGGTCCTTAATGCTGTCTGTAAGGGCAAGAACACTGGATCAATGGGTCCAGACAATATCTGAGGATGCCTTCTAAATAGCATGGGACATGAGCTATGAGGCACTCAGGAATCACTATTTAACTGTAGCTTCCAAACAGGCTTCATGCCTCATGAATGGAGAACAGCAAGAGTCATCCCTCTGCACAAAGGTGGGCCATCTACAGACCCTAGAAACTACAGACCCATAAGTCTCACTAGTCTTATATACAAAGCCATGGAAATAATTATCATGGAAATGATCAATAATGACATAGTAATCCTCCGGACACTGGAACCAACCCAGTTTGGTTTCATCAAGAGCAGGTCATGCCTACTCAACCTGGTGTACTTCTTTGAAAATGTCACCAAAGTATTGGATGAGGGCAAAATTGTTCAGACTGTCTACATTGACCTGGCCAAGGCATTTGACAAAATATCCCACTTGGGCATTATTGATAAATTCAAGAGGTCAGGTACAAACCATTATGTCACCTGGTGGATTGTGAAATGCCTCACAGACAGAACTCAGGAAATTAGAACTGGTGAGGTAACCTCTACACAGTGGCCAGTCACAAGCGGAGTCCCTCAAGGATCGGTCCTGGGACCTGTATGTTTAGCAATTACTTCTCTGAAGTCAAGGCCAATGTCAGTGGCCTTCACCTGACTAAATTGGCAGATGACTACAAATTAGGAGCTGCCATTGAATCCCACACTGACACAAATATTCTCCAGGAAGGGCTGACACAGACAAACAACTATTGCCAGAGCCATGGTCTAAAATTAAATGCCAAGGAATGTATAATAGTATCCTTTGGGAAGTCATCCACCTCTAGTAACTATCCTATTGACAACACACCCTTAAGAGCTGGGCCAGTAGTCAGGGACTTGGGAACACACATAGACAGTAATCTAGCCTTTGGCCATCACATGTCTACAGTAGTGAGGAAATCATTCTATGTTGTGCAACTTATAAACAAAGGTATGGCATTTATGTCCAAGGAAGTCATTGTTCCACTGTATTCAACATTCATCAGACCTATCATTGAGTATAATGCCCCTTTTGGTATGTACCTAACCAGGTATGTCCAACATTTGGAATGTCCACAGAGGTTCCTCACGAAAAGAATACGGGGCCTAAATAACATGTCCTATGCAGACTGCCTCAAGGCCCTATCCCTGTATTCTGTCTCCTACAGGCTGTTGAGGGGACATCTATGTCTGGCATACAAGGCATTGTCAGACCCCACTCTGATGGACCTCCTACATAGCCGCAGATGCATTACCAATGATTTACTGGTTTAAGAAAACTACTGCAGACAGCTTGGATAAACCATCCAGTTCCAAGAGACAAATTACAGAAAGCAAATACAGACAACAGTACAATAAGAGGTAAATGGCCCAGGACCATCCATCTCAACTGTCCCTGATTTTACAGAATACTTATGATTTTTTTTAATATTACTTTTGACCTGTCCCTTATAACTTCTCAGGTAATAAATGGTGATAATAATGTGATAGTTTACACTTGCATTACAATTCTTTAGAAGATGCACAATGATTCAAAATGTCTTATTTTAAGTGCATCACAGTGCTATATAAAAACAAAATGTTTTACTTTGACGGCGTAGTGGTACAGTGGTTAACATTGTCACCTCACAGCAAGAGGCTCTCCAGTTTAATTCTTGGCTGGGGTGCCTTCTGTGCAGAGTCTGCATGTCCTCCTTGTGTTTGTGTAGATTTTCTCTGGGTGCTCCGGTTTCCTCCCATGGTACAAAGACGCGAGTTGGGGAGTGGTTCTCCCCAGGCCTCCACTGAAAATTGACAAATTCCAAGTTGAATTTTCCTGTTAAACAAATAAAATGAATACAATTTTTGTATGGCCTTTGTGACACAATTATTTAAGAATTTTTCTTTCTCTGGAGTCCCTGAAAAATTAAGTTGGAAGATTTGCCAAACAATGTGTTACCAATTTTTAAGTAGTAAGGATTAAAATATGAAGACAGAAAGAGGGCATGGTGCAGGAAAAATAAGTGTCCCATTGTAAGTAGGTGGATAGTACAAGGCAACAGCAGATGGACTTTTATCTCCTGCTGTGAGCTATCAATCACAGCAGCAAACAGCTCAAATTACCTTTGTCATTTTGATAGCTATGAAGAGGACGTGTTTAGGGGGAGGGGTGATAAGTTTAAGGACTACAACTCAGGCATAACAAAATAATGAAAATGTCTTTTAAGTAGTCATTGAAAAGCAAGAAACGGTAATTAAACCTAACTGATTAAATGAAAGCAGGATATATGTGAAAACACATGTAAAGGCAATGCATTGAAAGGAGTTTAGGGCTATGATATAATATTTTAAAGCCCAACACTGCATTGTAGGATACCTAGAGGTAGACTAAAAAATCAAGATGCCGGACCCCATGTATGCAGACTCTGGAATTTCAAATACCCTTGTTGCATTTTAGTAATACTGGAAAGTGTCTCGCTGGCAGGCAACAGAACAGTACCTTTCACCTAACCTGGCAGCCTTTGTCTAAACAGCCTACAAAAATTCGAAATCTCAAGTCCCATTACTTTTTTTAACCTATAGGCAGTGTGAAGCCAAGAAGTTGGTCAAAAACTTCACCTTAATTTGCCAACTATTACATGCAATTAGGTGCTAAGCATAAGGAATAAACTGCATTTCAATAGCAGTCTTCTGTACTCACATGCAGCTGGCCTTTAAGACCCTGCAAACTCCTGACTGGTGTATCCCCGCTCTGCCTCGCCCTCGCTTTGCTCGGGCTCGCTCCACACCCCACTCTGCCCCCATATCCCACCTGCCCCCGCTATCTCCATATTTATCAAGACAACAAACCCATCCCACTCAGCTCTGAACCAATTACAGCCCCCCTGCAATTTAATATATCTCCTCCCATAATCCCGACTATCTACCAATATTTTAGCAGGCTTTCCTAACTCCTCCCACACCATTAGCCATCCTTTCTTCATAACATGGGTAAAGTAATGTATTCTATCATCCCACTTTCAGTTCTACTCTTATTTATCCCTTATTTCTCATCGAGGTATGAAAACCAAACTCTATTGGGTATTCACTTCCCCAATGGTCACACCTGTAATCACATAATTTTTCCCTCTAATCTGATTTCTCCTTCTAACTACCCCACTACAACACTATGCTTTAAAAGTGTGTATCTCACCCAACGTTACCCTAAAGTAACCACAACAAAATTTGGTCTAAAGATACTATGCAAACTACTACGACTCATAGACCATCTGAAAAAATGTATTGCTAAAGATGGTGATATACACCCCAACCCAGGCCCAACCACTAACCTAGACTCTGTCACACCAAAGTTAGCTCAAAGATCTTCTAGCTCCCTCCTCATCTTCCATCTTAATCTAAGAAGTATAAATAACAAGGTTCATAATCTACATGCTATGTTAGCCACACATCTCCCAGACATCATGTGTCTATCTGAAACATGGCTCAAACCAGCCACAAAGGATGAAGAGATTCTCCCACCTGGGTATAATATATTAAGGGTTGATCGGATAAAAAAAAAGGTGGTGGAATAGCTGTAATGTTTAGAAACACATTGAATATCATTATGAATCCATTACAACCTCCCAAGGTCTCTAATATGGAACTAATTGCCCTAAAAATATGCCTAAACAACCAAAAAAGTATCAGTCTTATTGTAGTTTACATCCCACCCGGGAAAAACTTAGAAATCTTGGAGCTAACTCTAAGTTGGTTGGCCACGAACTACCCTCAAGAAACCATTGTACTAGGCGACTTTAACATTGACTGGTCCCAGTGCTCTGACCAGATGAGTCCCCTGCCCATTAACCTACATGGCTTCTCACAAAACATTACATCTCCAACAAGAATTGGAAATGCTCAACAAAAAGAAAGCACCATCGACTGGATTCTTACCAATAAAGACACACATAATTATGCCACTGGGACCCTCCCCAATGACCTCAGTGACCACCTTGTCACTTTCATAATAAAACATAAATTGATGTGTACAAACCTTCCCATATATAGATTTGTTAGAAATAAGAAGAAATTTGTCCCAGGACAATTCCTAGCAGAACTCAAATCCTGTAACTGGTCCATGCTAAAAACACTTCCCCTAGATGAGAGTGTGACATACTTTAATGACACATTCCTAAACATACTGGACTCTCATGCACCTAACTGACTCATCAGATCCAAGGTCCGGATAGCACCTTGGCTAACCAAAGAAACCAAATCAAAAATCAAGCTTAGAGACCAGGCCTGGGATAAGTGGCGAACCACTAAAGCACCTCTAGATCGCATCAAATTTCAGCAGCTTAGAAATTCTACTAAAGCAGATATTACCCGGGATAAAAAGAACTATTTCTGTCACCTCCAGGCTAAACACCAGATTAACCCAAAGAAGTTTTGGGCAGGTTTTAATAACCTCCTTCATTCTGGGAAATCAACTACCCCTACCCCTGAGAAACTTATTGGTAAAGATCCCGAAGAAGTAGCTAATACATTTAACTCTTTTTTCACTGAGACCATTCAGTCCCTAGCCAGTCAGTTACCTACTTCTTCCTCCTCCTTAACCAATGCTACTGGCAAATCTCCACCTGCCTTTAACCTTCAACCAATATCCACCTCCTATATTAGAACCCTATTGAAGAAACTTAAACCATCCACCCTATCGGCTGATCATCTCCCAGCTGAATACCTACAAATATCCCATCTCAATCTTGATTAACAGAACTATAACAGAGGCCACCATCCCCTCTATTTGGAAAATATCATACGTCATCCCACTTCATAAGGGAGGCTCCTCCACGGAAACATCGAACTATAGACCTATAGCAATATTGTCTCCAATAGCAAAAATTATGGAAAGGTGTGCTCACAAGCAACTTCTACACTATCTCACCCTAAACAATCTTTTGTCCAAAACTCAACATGGTTTTTGCCCCCATCATAGTACAACCACTGCCCTCCTTTCCTTTGTTGACTCTGTCAACTGCAACCATAACAACAAATTAATTACTTCAGCTCTCTTTCTTGACTTGTCAAAAGCCTTTGACATGGTCAGTCACCAACTATTGCTCCACACCCTAGAAACCCTACACCTCGATAACTTAGCCCTAAGCTGGTTTAATGCTTACCTTTCTGGTAGACAACAAGCAGTCCAGTGGCAAAGCAAGCTATCTCACTTGCTACCTAACACCATAGGAGTTCCCCAGGGCTCTATACTTGGTACCCTTCTTTTCTCCGTATTCATAAATGATCTCCATTCAGTCATCCCCAAAGCCACCTGCATTCAATATGCAGATGACTCTACCCTGATCTGCTCTGATGTCTCTCTCCATAATCTCCAAGTAGTCACCCAACACTGCTTTGCTGCAGTTGAAAAATGGTTCACTGAACGGAAACTCATCCTAAATCCAATAAAAACTAAGTTACTACTAATTTTCCCCACCTTAGCAACTCCCTTAGGGCAACACCCTCCACATTCTAATAATAGGACCTTCTACGTTCAATCCACTAACTGCACCATCATCGAGCCTGTCACCAACACCAAACTACTAGGTGTTACTATTGACCACAAGCTCAAATTTGATATGCACATTAGTCAAACCATAAAGACAGTAAACAAGAAACTCGGTTCCATGTACAGAATTAAGAACTTTCTAACTCTTAATACCAAACTAACTATTTCACGTACACACCTTCTGTCCACTCTATTGTATACCTCTCTGGTACTTTCCTTTCTCAATAAAAGTGAGCTTAATAAACTCTCTGTTGCTTATAACCATATTGCCAAATTTGTAACAGGAGAACCTTACCGTACTCATCACTGCCTTAACCTAAGGAAACTTGACTGGTTAGAACTGCCTAATCTTCTCAAACTTAACCAACTTACTGAAGCATTTAAAATAATTAAGGAACCAGATAAAACCCCCTCACTGAATAAACTTTTGACCCCCTACTCCAATCTCAACTGCCTTCGATCTTCAAATAGTGTCCTAGTACAAACTACGAAATCTAATAATTCGGGTGGAGATGCTCCTTATGCCAATTCCATTGGAAAGCTCTGGAATTCCCTTCCTAATAACCTAAGACTAACTACCTCTCTCAGCCATTTCAAAATTAATCTTAAATTATTCTTTAAGGCACATTGGCTATGTCCTTGTGCTAATCCTGACTAATCCTAAAACTTGCATACCACCCACACGCTACTACCTAATGGCCTCTCTCTCTTCTCTTTGCTCTAGATCCCTACACTCGTATCTCCTCTAATCACCAAACCTTCATTTCTGTACGTCTATAGGATTCTAGCTCCTCTTGCCTGCCTTCACCTCATAATTACTAGGGTCGATTTGTGGAATAAAATTTCATCCTTTCCTCTGAGCTTATAATCTTAATCCTCTCTATTGCTTAATGTATCCATATTTCTGTTACTTATATATCATGGAATTGTGAGTTTATTTGTATGTAATTTTGTGTCTCTTTCTATTATGTTATTAAGAATCTATCTGTATGTAATTCTATCTGTTGTTTTTATTGTGGAGCTTTTCTCCCCGGGCCTCTGCTGAAAATGGATATGTATCCAGTTAGACTAACCCAGTCAACAAATGTAAAATAAATAAATAAATAAATAAATAAATAATAAATTTAAAAATAGAAAAAGTATATAGAATCCAAAAATGGCGATAAAATGTGGGAAACATCAAGACATGATGAAATAAACATATTTTTCAGTCTGTGGGTGCGGTTCTCTTTTAAATAAACAGACTTTTTGCCATCTTTAGATAGGCTGCGGCATCCTAGACATATATTGTGCATTGTTGTGTCTGCCTTTTTTGTCACAGTATTGATGAGGATGCATGGTCTATGTAGCATATCTCAACTGTCTAGATATTCAGAGAATGTCTACATATTTTTGGTATTTGGTTTTCTGGCAAATAATGACAGTCATTTTATTTTTGATGGTAAGAAATCTGGACGCTGCCATGGAGCTTTCCAGGTGTTGAGAGGCATGTTTTTTTTTCAGATATTGTATTCTGTGTCATGGAGCAACTTATTTGTGTAGAACGTTTCCTTTTTTTTAAAACATTTTAAAATCTCTACCAGACAAGTTTACTTGAGTTCTTCTTTTGGGAACGCAAATTACAATGAGCAAGCTGACTAGTCCATCCAATCAGCTTGCATGTTTTTGAATATTAAATTAATTTTTATTTAAACAGCAGAGAAAACGTCAGTTTTACCATGGAAGCAGTGCTGGTTTTGCTGAAGAATTTTGGATAAAACCACTACAGTCAGAAAGAACAGTATCAAGGAGAATTTTTAAATATTATTCTAATTTGTTTTAAAAGTTAACAGGAGAGAGAGAAAACAGTACTGAGTGATGATCCATCGAAACAGCACAGCGTGCATGTTTTATTACTGATTGAAAATATGGGGAAAAAGGGCTTCTATCTACCTGCATAAGGTTACCTGCTTCTACCATGTATGCAATTAATCAGTGGTGCTAACTAGTACAGGTAAATTAAAGAAGATACCAAGTGTGCATTTATTTATGTGGAAAGTTTTCTTTTTTAACAGTTTAAATTCTCTACTGCATTGTGGTTGTTCACAGTGCTAAAGTATAGCTAGTGGCTGGGCTCGATTTATTTGGATATGTTGGATATAGAACGAGCACACTGACTGGGCTGTCCAATCAGCGTGTGTGTTTCACATAAATGACATGTTAACACATTATTGTATAATTCCAGTTAGCAGATACAAACAATCAATCAAATTAACAGAAAAAGGAATTAAACTCTTTGCTGAGCTTAGTGGAAATGTATAGGTGTGCTTTATCTGCATGCATTTAAAATTATGACATGATTCATGTGGACATTTCAGATCAATACACCATGCATTTTGAATAAGATGTAAAAAATGTAAGGGTCTTACAAAACTTAGTGTTTTTCTAAACCCCAAAAATATGCTGTTCTCTACAGGAAATAGATCCATGCTTTCAAGTGGTGCATATGCCAATTATCTCCGAATTTGCTTGTAGAAGTTACTGCATCTTAAGCTTGCTATTTACATTTGTTACTTTCCAACAGAAGACACTTGTCAATAACTGCTGTACAAAAAATGGGTTCAAACTCAATGCAAAGTAGTGCAACATTGTAGCATTTGGTGAGCACCCCTAAGCTCCATCTTATTGTACAGATAAAACACCACTTCAATATGAAAAGTAGTGAGAGACCTAAGTGGATGGATAGCTCTCTTACATTTGGCCACTACATTGCAATGATCTTTAGGAAATTCTTTTACCTTTTGCAGCTCATAGCAAAATATATTTCTTCCAGATCTAAGATTAGACCCAACTCCTCATCTCCTTATACTCTGTCCTGATTAGACCCATTGTTGAATACAACACCTCTTTTAGGATGTACCTTACTAAGCATATTAAACAATTGGAAAGACCACAAAGGTTTGCAACTAAAATGATCATGAGTTTAAAAGACATCAGCTATCAAGAAAGTCTGGAGGCTTTATCTCTATATTCAATGTTATATGGACTCTTTTGGGAATATTTGTGTTTTGGTTATAGGGCTATAAGGTATCCAGTAGTCTAAAAACTCTTATATCTCCATAAATCAGTCAGTTCAACTAATACTAGGGCCAGAAATCTAAATCTATTCCAACAGAAAAACAAACATGAGAAACCAGAGGGATAGGTCTTTCATGCACTGCCTACCCCTTCTTTTGAGCAAACATCCTGTCCAAGTTAAGCAGTGTGACACACTACCAGCCTTTAAAAGTGAGCTGGACAGCTGGAAGAATGTTCATAAATTCAACCCTGGTATGATTGGACAGGCCCTCCTTGAAATGGGTGGCAAGGCTTAAGGATGGGTATGGGCTAGAGGGAAATGGCATCATGGCTAAGCTTCCCTTTAGCCCTAAGAGCCTATGACTGGATGCAGAATTACTTGATATGGAAGTCTCACAAGACCTCCTGGAAAAAAGCAGCACTTCTAAACCAATGTATCTTACTGGTGGCATTCCACGTGGCCTTGTGGCTGGTTGCTTGCTACGGTGTCTATAGACAGCTTTCACCCCAACTGCATTGGAATGCATCCTTTACTATGCTGGTGTTAGGATTCTCTTTCACTCTATTCAGTAGCCAGAAATTATTTCTCAACAGTTACTGTGAAGCTATGAACTTCTCTAGGATGTCTGGCATCAAATAATCTCACATCTCACCCTAAATCTAACTGAAACTGATGTTGTTCCCTTCAACAGTAAATCCCAAGTTCATGAATCTGAATCCCTGCTAATAAGTTTCTATAATCAGTGCTGGAAGTACTAAGGTCCTTCCTGTTATAGGTTGCAATGATTTATGCATAGGTCAAGACCTAAGTTAATAAAGCTTTTGTCATGGTTTCATAGAAGTGCTCCAAAAACCCAGATTATTCCAATTTTTCTTCAGACTCCAATCCATCCATTATGAGGAATGTGCTGCTCCTAGGTGTCCACATAGTGAACCACTTTTAGCAACTCTTACACTGCAGAAAATAAGAATAAAGCAGATAGAAAGATACATATCATAAAGTGACAAGATATGCTAAGGGGTGGGTTATAATGTTATGGGTTTACCACTGCACTCTTGTTGGGGATATGAAATGTCATCTTCTGATGCAAAGATTTGCAGATGGTGGATTATGTCTTGTCCATCAATACAGGTATTCTACAGTTAAGTAAATAATTTGTTTTTAATATATCTGTAAGTTCTTTAGATAACAAATGACATTTCACATGGGGACTTCTGAAGCCTATCAGTCAGGAAAAGAATGTATGACTGCTCATTTCACGTGGAAAATTCTGAAGACTTAAATGATCTCTTTTCTGTATTTCTGGAAATGACAAAAGTATTCAAATTAAATACATCTTAAAATTCCTTTTCTCCTTCAGTATAGGTTTATATGAAGATGCAAACTACATTAAGTATGTTATATATCTGGCTTAAATATCTCCGTCTAATTGTGAATGATTTTTTGGAGGTAGTCATACTGCACTAGTTTTATACTTCAGAAGACCCAGTGGCTTAGTTCTAGTATTTATATTACTTGAGCATCTTTGATGAGATAGTATTATCCTGTCACCTAACAAAATAAGTAGCATGACAAGAACAAACATCCACAGTCGACGTAGGCAGCATCACAATAAATTTAGGCAACGAAAAAAGGATACTTTTTATAGGGCATCAGTGCAATTTCCAGGAGGGAGCAGCTGCTAGCAGAACATACAGCCATGGCTCACTGTTCACTGGCCTGCAGAAGATGTACAATAGTCTCAAGGCATAGGCTGACAGCCAGTTTAACATGAATCTGCATTAGCAACAAGAGAGCGTTTATAAGAATTCCTTACCACAAGTTCTGGAATTGACTCAGACTGTAATGAAGGTGACATAACATGAAATATTTACTAGACTAGCTTGGTGGGTTAAAGCAGATACTGCAAAGTTCACAGACTCAAACTGCCTGTTAGGTCAAGCTTCATGTGCAACTGTCCTGGTTTACCATCAAAATCCAGAAAGGCACTTCCTCGTTTCATCATGTCATTGAAAAATAATGTTGAAAATAAAAAAGGTTTTTCTGTCCCAATCTCAAACCACGTTAAAGCTAATTGTTTGGTATTCACTGTTTTGAAAATGTACCTGTTGAACTACATTTGCCATCTGGAAATCGATATTAAAGCTTTGGTAAGTTAGGTTTCAATTTTACAAAATTTTGAAACTATACTTTCACTGTTAAACTGCTCGTACAAGTGCATTTCCAAATTTTTATAATAAACCAACTGACTTTACCTATACAATACCAATGCACCTTTAAATTTCTTGGTGGCATGTTACTGAATCTCCACTTTTAATTCTGAAAGTGTTCATAACCTTTTCATTAAAATGTTTAATACCATTACCTATTGCACTTACCATCTTCTCTTATTGCTAATAATTCTAGTTGTCATTGTTATTAATAGTTGTCAACTGTGTCCTCTCTGTCTTTTTTTTTTTTTTTGCTTTTGCCATTCCAGTTCTAATTCCTAGATTATTTCTGTATCTCCAGCCTGTCTCATCATCTGCATTTTCTTATTTCTTTCTTATTTTCCACTTAGTTCTCAAACCACAGCATTTTAGAGTGATTTTTTTTCTGACAGTGCTTTTGGCAAGCAATCTCTCACTCTCAGCTTTTACTTCATTTACAGCTCTTTTGCTGATAAAGTATGTTTCCATATTTTTGCAATTATATTTGGTATTTGTAAAGTCTGTGCCTATTTCTTTGTAACCATTCTTCCAGAAATCTGGTACAGTTTCCCCTATACATTAAGATACTTTACTGGCTTTACCATAACAAAGCAATACTTACAACAATATTTTTATAAATCAGTTCTTGTTAATGTGGACCACATCTAGTATAGCCGTGCTATATTTTGTTTCTTCAGTAGAGTATAATACATTTGCCACAGTTAGGGCAGTTGTAAACTCTGTTCTCTTTGATTGAGCTATGTTGTCAACTCCTGGTTAGATAAAGTCAAGAATGAAGATCAGTTCCTGTTTTCTGTAGGGTTTTCATTTGTCTGCTCTTCAAGATGTGAATATTTATAAATCTGCCCAGCATAAATGATTACACTTTTCTACTTCTTCCACAGCCCCAGAATGCTATTGTGCCTTGCTCTGACTCATGGACTGCTCCTGCTTTACTTTCTTCTGATATATGCATACCTACCAGTTTTCAGCTCCTGTTCTCCTTTCCCTATAATTTTCTGAACAGCGTGCTGCCTGGTGTGGCTATCATTCTCTCATAATTTCTTGTGTATTCTGGTTTTATAGTTATAGTTTTATATTTGATTCTACTAAAAGTTGCTTAAATGAACAGCTACTAGGGACTTACTAGAGACTATAGCCTATATAGGTGGAAGTACTGAATTTTGTCACAATTTAAGGGATATGGTTCCATGTAGTCCCTAATCCCAAATTTGTACCGTACAAGACCAAGGGCCATTCTGGTTTTAGACATCTTAGTTTGCAGGAGGAGACATCTTACTTTTGTATTCCTGTATTGAAAGTGAGTGAATGGCACTTCTATTGAATGTTAGCATTCATGGATTATATACTGAAGGTGCTAAAATCATGGATCTATATGAACTAATCGAACATTAAAATAATCAAACATGTAAATGTCGACACTGAAAAGTTGAACAGCATAATAAGCGGATGCTTAATATATAGAAACTCACAATATCAAATTCCCATGGTTGCCCCACTTCGCGTTCTGCCTGCTAGTGAAAACAAATGTAAACTAAATTATTTTGCATACCATGTGAACCTCAGCAAATGTATAATAAGCCTAACCAACCTAGACATAGTGTACAAACAAGTGTAATGCACACTGTGCAGAAAATAAATGAATACATGTGACTTGTAAGTTTATGTAGAAACGTAACGTATGTACACCTTCAACAACATGGCTACTGCATTCACAAACTCTGCTGTAGAGTACTCGTCCCTTTTCTCCAAAACTGTTTGCATTCTATGTTGCCTTTCCATACTTTTTCTCTTCTTAGGTGAAGAAGGACATCCTGACAGTAGTTGTAATCTAAGTTCATTCACTCGATTCTGTTCCCACACTAAAACATCAAGGACAGCTGGAATATCTGAAATCCGTCTTCCTAACAAACATCGTACACGCCTATGCCACCCTTCTACATAATTTTGTGTTTGTGGGAGTGGCAACTCATTTAAAGTGGAAACATTCCAAAAAGAAATAGGGAAAATAGGTGGAAATTGTGTACAAGATGTTCTAGTATGCTGTTTGTGAAGACGTCCCAACATATACACTTCTGAAAAATATGTCAGCAACTCTTTCCCTTCAGCAGAAAATGTTTCAGAAAGACTGTTAAAACTGGATATGACTTCATTTTCTCTTACAAAAGACAATGCTACAAGCTTTTTCACTGCCAGTTGAAATGTTGCAGATTTTCCATAGAGTGTAGTTTAACCGAGAGACTGCACTTTCCGCCAAATTGCTTGACCGAAGTGGAACAAACAAGTTTTACTAGTAACATTGCTAAAGTTATTTCTCACACTTTTAATTGCTGCCACCTCAAAATCACAAACACTATATTGTACTGTAACTTCCAAATCAACACATGACAGCAAATCAAACACTCTCATAAATATATGATTTGTATGACTTTTTTGATATTAGACAATATACAAGAGGTAAACTCTTCCTATTGTCTCCAAATTTTACCAGAGCATGTATACTGTACAGTTGTCAGCAAAGCTGTCCATTCATTAAGAATCCACCATCTATAAACTAAATATTGGAAAAACACAAATCCTGCAAATTTTCTTCAGTAGTAAACACTAACACATGAATATTGCTGTGTATATCTACCATTCACTTTTGTATAAATGTACCTTGTTTTAAAGCATGCATGGTAGTATTTACTGTACTTAGTGATGTAGATACATTACTGTAAGTTACCATCTTTTTGCACCTAACACGATTCACTTGTAACATAAAATGTGTAGATGGTAAACAAAGTACTTTCTATGGATGTGCTTGCTACAGCATCATCTACTACAACAGCTGATGTGTTTCTAGATAAGTGAGCAGTTTTTTTTAATTGAAGACATGCTTCATACCTCTCTACCTCAGTTGTGTCTGAAGGATGATGGTGTAATACTGACTTTAATAACAGCTCAGCATCTGCATCCCTTATAGTTATTGCTCTACCTTTACATCTATGCAATTGCTTTAACTTGCAGCATCAGTAATGTTTACCTTTCATAGTCTTTTCTAGGTTGTATAGGTAACCATCTACATGAAACATCTGTCTGTTTTTATGAGATGTTACTGTTTGGTAATAATTACCTAATATGCCAGGACAGGAATGCGAAGTGCCAGCCATTGTTACACTTGACATGAAGTTGAACGCACACATATTATTCATTCTAAGTTACATTTATCAAACGATCTCACAGCACTTCCAGATCAAACAGTGGCATACTTTTTGTATGTTATAGTGCATTTAAAACAAACATTTATTCAATATACATCTGGTTTACTTCCAAAACTAAAGCTATGCTAATATGCATTTTACTTGTTTAATTTTTTTTTAATTTAATCAACTGAGTGTGACGCAATGTCGTACTAATGTACTACGTCACTAAATTTAACTTGGCCAACTATCACTTTTCGATAATTGTGAAGTTGCTATTTACAGCTTTCGCTGTTTAAGCACTTCGGTATTTTGGTGTCGATATTTATGTTGTTGACCAAATTAACATTCAGTAATGTAATGTAATATAGACCCAACCATAGTTATATTTCTTCATAATAGGCAAGATGGGTAAATTTAGCATAAGAAAAATTAAAAAAAATACAGAATATTGCATTATGTAGTTGTATGCTGCATTGAAAACATGGTCAATGTTAAAGAGTTGGAGTAAGTCTGAACAGTTACATGTAAATCATCATCATCATCATTTCCCCCAAATGGGGTTTGAGAATTGCATCAACTGCTCCCACCTCTCTCAGTTCAGTGCCACTCTAACACCTTCTTTGACATTCATTCCTGATTTGTCGTAGGTCTTCTCTCACATAATCTATCCGTCTTTTCGGGAGGACATCCTTGCTTTCTTCTTGCATTTTTCCTGTTTTTCTTCCAAATCCTCACCAAATTTTCTTTTACTTTCCTGCATGTGTGACTGAACCAACATAATCTCTTTGATTTTCTCTGCAACTAGGAATACTTTGGCTTATTCTCTGATGTTCTCAAACATTTGTAATGTTCAAATCAAATGAATGGCATGGAAGCAGTTGCAATATTTACAGGAGTGACTCTTGCGATGTTAGACTGGCTTTATCTTTGTTGCTGGAACACAAAGGAATGTGCCTTTATTGTCAACTTCATCTTTCAAAAGATGAGAAATAAACATTGTGTAGTATATAACAACTGTGTGATGGCAGTCATATATATTTTTTTAAAAAAATCACTGCTTGGATGTGCCCCATTAGGAAGACCCACAAAAACTTTGCTTGTGATGTGGTGTATATATTGACAATGATTGTGGCCTTAAATAGCTAGAAGACAGCACACTAACACCAGAAGACTGAATTATTGGCTTCAAATATTATGCAGTCTTTAAATTCAAGGCATTAAAAGAAGTTCTGGAAATGATCAACCCCTCTCGCTGAAAACCAACTCAATTAAGTAAGTCTTCAAAGATTAGAGGTAACACACCAGTGTGGTGCACTTTGTCAGCCATGTTTGAAAGCATTTCTGCAGAAGTGGGACCTATTAAGGAAAAAAGTAATATGCAGACATCCCAGAGATATTCAGCTGCAGTTGGGGTACAGCCAGCATCCTCTGGGAGACAGCAATGCCAGCAGTAGGGTGCGGGTGGGGGTGGATGGCACTATGAGTTCCCTCAATTTAATGAAACCAAGTCACATATGGGCAAATACACCAACATCCAGATATTGAAGATGATACAAACATATACTGAGAGCCAGTGCAAACTCCACAAAACAGTTGTAATATGATGATACCTTAGCCTAGCAGCTAAATTATTTACAAGCTGCAAGTAGTAACTCTCTTTGCTGGGGTCAATCCAGGTGTTGAAGAGTTACTGGTAAAGGACACTGCAGCAGCCAAGGGTAGAAGACAGCAATAAAAGAGCATCTATTTAGAGGTTAGCGTGAGAGATTAGGTTCTAAATAACAGAGATGCTCAGTAGGTGGAAAAATAAAGATGGACATGTTCCATTGGCGGAAACATGATAATTTAATAGCACCTGACACTTGAACCTTAAGTGTAGAAGCTTATCCATGATCACACCTATGTTATGCACCTTTGTTAACAGATTCAAGTTTACTGTCCCTGTAAAAGACATTAGCAATCTTAGTTTGTTAACAAATTCAAAATAAATAACTATAGGAAGGATGTTGTAACAATAGGAATCCCTAAAGGTAGCATGAACTGCCATGGTCTCAGTTTTAGACATGGTGAGGATAAAATGTGACAGATGCCGATGGAATCAGACTGCAGCTGTTTCCTCCTAGTTCCGCAGTGCAGAGGGATGAAGCCCTGGCACCTGTCCCGATGACACAAATTTGACTAGCAAAGCAGGTGCTGGAGGAACTGGGTGCGAGAGGAATGTATTGACCGGCTAACCATGATTCACCCACCATGAAGGGATGGTGGCAGTTAGACTTGCAGCAGCAGTAGTGACCCTGAGTGGAGGCTGTGTACATTACCAATCAGTGTTGTACTAGTTACTTGTAAATGTAATAAGCTACTATTACTAGTTACTTTTCAGTGAAAGTAATATATTACTATTATTTATTACTTTTTTAAAAAAGTAATGTATTACTATTACTAGTTACTAACTAAAGTAACATGTTACTGTTCAAAGGTTCATAGGTTCATAGGTTGGTACTAGGCTATTGGCCCTAGGGCCTATACAAGCCTAGCCATAACAATTCCCTGGCTATTTCTTCTCCAATATTTACTACCCTGGACCCCTGTCTAGCAGGGCAACTGACATGATCCCTGGGGTGAATTTCCTATCTCCCATCCAATTGTCAAGGCTCCTTTTGAAAAGGGCCAAAGAGGTGCTCTGCTTGACATGTATGGGCAGTCTATTCCAGAGTCTGGGGTGTCTCTGGGTCAGGAACCTATCCCTTCAGCATGTTTTGTTTATTTTGATGACAAGGTTTAGATCCCTGGAGTGTGTGGCTCTGAGGGGTTGGGATTTCTTTAAGTGTAGCATGTCCAACAGCTATGGGTTTGACATGGCCTTGTATGTTAATCAGAGATTGCTTCTGAGTAGACGATGTGTGACAGAGTATAGCTGGAGTTTTTTTAGACGATCAGCATAGGGCATCTTCTTTAGGCCTGTGATTCTTTTAGTGAGGTATCTCTGTGGCTTTTCCAGTTGTTGCAGATGTCTTGAGAGGTACATACCAAACAAGGCATTGTATTCTATAATGGGTCTAATGAGGGATGAGTACAGTGAGACAATGACCTCCTTTTTTCTGGATGAAAAGCCCTTAGTGATGAGGAATGCCACATAGAAGGATTTCCTGACTGTTGTGGCAATGTGGTCATCGAAGGTGAGACCACTGTCCACCTGTGACCCTAAGTCTCTTATCACACTTTCAGTGTTTAGTATACTGCTACCTATGTGGTAATTTATGGGTACATATTTTTTTCCAAAAGGAGTAACTATACATTTCTTGACATTGAGCTTGAGCCCATGGCTCTGGCACTAAGCATCTGTTTCTGTAAGGCCCTTTTGTAGAATATCCACATAATTTGGGGATTCAATAATGGCTCGAAGTTTGCAGTCATCTGCAAACTTTGTTAGCCAGAGTCCCTTAGTGTTGGCCTGTACTTCAGAAAAGTAGATGCCAAACAAGAGCGCCCCAGGACTGAACCCTGAAGTACTCCATTTGTCACTACTCTGGAGCTGGATCTGGAGTGGCCTACTTTTACAGTGTGGGTTCTGTCAGCAAGCCAGTTGGCAACCCATTGAGTGACATAGGGAATAATGCCCAGCTTAGTAAGTTTATCTATGATTCCAGAGTGGGGGTTGGTGTTGAAGGCCTTGGCGAGGTCCAGATAGGGTGTGTGGACCGACTTACCCTCATCCATAGCTCTGGAGACTGATATAAAGAAGTCAATCAGATTCAGGAGACAAGATCGTCCCTTCATGAACCCAAACTGGGTGGGGTCCAGTGTTTGAAGGTTGCCAATGTCTTTGTTTATAAGTTCCATGATAACACATTCCATGGCCTTGCAGATCAGGCTGATGGGGCGGTAGTTCCCAGGATCCATGGTGTATCCCCCCCTTGTGGAGTGGGATAACTGTAGCTGTGCACCACTAAGTGGGCATGAAGCCTGAGTTGAGGCTATGATTAAACATGACACTTAGGTGAGGTGCCAGTTCATTTTGTAGTTCATGTAGTACACAGCCAGGGATGTCGTCTAGTCCCATGGATGCTGTATTCTTAGCTTGGAGAGTGCGGTTTTTACTTGTGTGGCCATTATTACTGGGATTTGGCAATCTTTCAGTATTGATATGGGCCCTTTAGGGGGTGAGAGGGGGGTGAAGTTGGCACTAAATCAATCTGCCATGATATTGGCAATATCTTTGGGATCAGTATATTTAATGCCATTCTGTTGTAGCTCAGAGCAGATCTGAGCATTGCCATTTAGATTCTAGACATAGCTATAGAATGCCTTGTGGTTATCTTTGGAATCTTTGGCAATTTTATTTTCATAACTAGCTTTGGAGGATTTTATGAGGGCTCTCAGCTTCTTACTGAGGCTGTAAGGGAGTTTTTTGCATCCTGGGATTTTCCTCTTTTCTGCAACAGTTTCTTCCTTTTGTTGTAAAGTTTGTTTATGGCAGTGAACCACCAGATTGGCTTCCTTTTGTAGAGCATCCTGGTTCTAGTTGGGATGGCATTATTTATGCATAAGTGGATGTGCTCATATAGGGCCTTAGTGTAGGATTCAGCAGTCAGACTTTCAGTTCCCGTCTGCATGGATGACATGAAATGTCACTTCTGACCTGAGGAGCATGAAGTTGGCTTTGGAGAAGTTTTTTACAGAGGTGTCATTACTGGGGGGTGGGGGAGGGATGTGGATGTCAAGGGCGATGAGCTTATGGTCGGACCTGACCAACGAGGGGGTGACCATAGGTGTGGATCATCGATTTCCCATGTTGGTAATGACCAGGTCTAAGATATTAGAGCCTCTGGTGGGACTATGGATTAGTTGATCCAGGGCATTGGAATTTATGAATTCCAAGAACCATTGGGCAAAGGTGTTGGTACACAAGCAGTTTCCCAGTTAATGGCAGGGTAGTTGAAATCACCCAGTATTAGGGTGTTTGGTTGTATCTTAGCATTTTCCAGTATGTTTAGAAAAAAGTAGTGAGAATCTTGGGGCATGGTGGAGAATCTGTAGCAAGCTACAGTTTGGATTGCAGTCTTACCTAGTGTTAGTTGCACCTGAAGAATTTCAGATGCATTCTGTTGAACAACTAGCCTGATGATGTGAATATCCTTGGTGAATATGAACACTCCTCTACCTTTAGTGTTTCGGTCCTGGTTTGGTGGCCAAAAAGTGTGGTAAGAGTTGTAGCCTGGTATTGCATGGGTGATCTCTGAAGCCTTGAACCAGGTCTCAGTTACTGCACAGATATCGATGTTCTCCATTTTTAGGAGTGCCTTGAGATAGTGCATTTTGAGGTTTAGACTTCTAGCATTAAGTAGCATTACCTTCAGATTTTGCATGCTTGTACCTGTTATAGTGGTGGTTTTGTCCTTTGAACTTTGCCTAAAAAAGGCACTATAGTGGTGGCAAAAGCCTTAGCCAGTAACCTGAATCCCAGGGGCGACAGGTGCAGACTATCTCTGGCAAAGCATCGTGGTCTGTTGATCATGTCGTCTCAGGCAGACATACACTGGATACACTTTGAATGACACCAGAAGCTTAGCCAATTGTTGAAGCCAATCATTTTGTCCTTATACTGTGGTATCCTTCTGGGCAAAGGCAGGATGCTACTCAGGGCTAGGGTTATACCTGCCTGGGCAACATGATCCGAGAACTCTTCCATGTCTCTTTTCATGTAGTCCAGGGAGGTACATCTCGTCATTCACTCCAACATGGACAATGACAGAGACATATTTGTACTGGTTCTGGAGTGGACTAAAGTGTTGGGTACATTGTCTTGCATTAGGGGTTGTTGTTGGGTGGCACACAGGTGTTGTGAGCTATGTGACACTTTGGTTGTGATTGGTGTTTGCGTTTTAGCTTCGGAGGTCCTTGTTGCTTGGGCAGGTTACTGTTAAGGGCCTCCGCATATGAGGGTTTAGTGTTGCTATGTGAGGGTGTTCGTGGTGTGGGTTTAGAAGGGCTATGTGTTGCTTGAGGTGTAGTGTGGGTGTTAACCTTCTCCTCTTGACTGTCTAGCACAATCTTGGGTGGAGAGAGCTTTGCTTCCAGTTTGGCTATGTAAGTGCATCTCTCGCAGATTATAGTGTTGGGTGGAAGGAGGAGAGGGTTATCTGTGTACATGAGGAAATTGCTGCATTGCCCCAGTATGCCCAGATTCACCTGGTGGACAGGATAAATCACCAGAAGTTGACCCTTGGACATGCCTGGTTTGGTGCTTTTTTTGTAAAGTACAAGAGCTGTTTTCCCTTACCTTAGCAAGGTACTTTGCAATTATAGGCTGTTTAGTGCCTATGTTTAATTTCTCCTTATTAACAAAGAGAGTTGAGTACTTGTATCAGTTTAAGACCTCCTAGTGCTTTCCAGCCGGTTTTAGAGCAAGCACTAGTCACAGGGATGCTTAAAGGTAAGAGGAAAAAATGGTTTATCCTAAACACTACAGTGTGCACTAAAGGAGCTAGATGTGAAAGTAGGTAACTTAAGTTTTACCTGTCTAAAAAGTTAAGTTTTAGTGGAGAGTCACTATTTTTGAAACAGCAAGATAGATTGAAAGGGGGTGGATACTTTTGTATTCTGGTACTATGGAATACAGTAGGATGGCCAATAAATTTAAATAGTTGAAGGGAAGTGATTTCACAAAATGATAATTTTGTGCTTACTCACACAAGCCAGTAAAAGCAGAGAGGAAATGAGATATATGATCAAATTAACATAAGGGGCAGGCAACTAGAAAGACAATGGTGTTCAGTCTTATGTGTGAGTCCTTAATTGGTCTGTTCTGATTTCTGCCTGACTCACAAGAGACAGATCTGTGGTCTCTTTTCAAGTTTTAATATGCAGTTAAAAGCAGAATACAAGTAAAACACAAGGTAAAGAAAACAAATCACAGTATTCAAAACAGAAAAAGGCAATAAAGTAATACAAAATGCAACAAATAAAAAGCAACCTAACCTTTCCCTGACAGCAAAGTGTAGCAGAGTCTGTGTGAGCCTTTCTAGTAAAGCTCTGAAATGTTTTATTTTACCCCTTAAATAGAAGGTTTAGTTCCTAGCTTCACTTCCTCAGTTCACAGATGATTAACCTTAACTGACCTGGTCTATCTTATGTGTGAGTCCTTAATTGATATGTTCTGATTTCTGCCTGACTCACAAGAGACAGAGCTGTGGTCTCTTTTCAAGTTTTAATATGCAGTTAAAAGCAGAATACAAGTAAAACACAAGGTCAAGAAAAAAAATTGCAGTATTCAAAGTAGAAAAAGGCAATAAAGTAATAAAACAGTTCAGAGCTTTACTAGAAAGACTCACCCAGACTCTGCTACACTTTGCTTTGAGGGAAAGGTTAGTTTGCTTTTTATTTGTTGGATTTTGTATTACTTTATTGCCTTTTTCTATTTTGAAAACTGTGATTTGTTTGATTTGTTTTGATTTTACCCCTTAAATAGAAGGTTTAGTTCCTAGCTCCACCCCCTCCATTCACAGATGATTTACCTTAACTGACCTGTTCTATCTTATGTGTGAGTCCTTAATTGATCTGTTCTATTTTCTGCCTGACTCAAAAGAGACAGAGCTGTGGTCTCTTTTCAAGTTTGAATATGTAGTTAAAAGCATAATACAAGTGAAACACAAGGTAAAGAAAACAAATCACAGTATTCAAAATAGAAAAAGGCAATAAAGTAATACAAAATACAACAAAAACTAAATCTAACTTTAATGTGCATTTATGTACATTTCTGCCTATGAAAACAGCTAGAAAAGCCAATAAGTGGAGAGGGATATCTTCTACTGAATGCTGAACTACCAACGTGCGCAAGGCAATTCCACAGTTCATATTTTTTTGGGCTTTGTTGGTGCACTGGAGGAATGGCACAGCACACAGTCAGTAATAATACTCTGAATTATTCCCTTTTCTCCTGAATATGCTTAGTATTTCAACTGACTGCTGCACTCGCTCTCAGGTGTCTATACACAGAAAGTCATTGCAGTGCAGACCACAGAAGTCTGGTACAGACTAACTAGCTGACTGACTTCTGAGTCTGAAGTATCTCTGCTAATAATACCAAAACTCAGTATCAGTTTTCTAGAATTTTTGGATGCCTCTTTAACATTGGTCCCAAAGCCTATCTGTACTGTTTATTCTGTTTGCACATTTTAGTTCTTATCAGTATTCTTGAATGAAGGTTATTCATTTGTACTGCAACATTTCTTTCCATGGAAACTGCATGTAAAAAGAAGATATACATCTACTGTAATATGGCTGCATTTCTAAGTCTGTGCAAAGATTATACTGTATTTATGTCTAACAAACTAAGTGTATATGAGGCAGACATCTACTCTAGAAAATATACGAGTCATCCAATACTGCATTGTAAGAAATAAAGATGTACCTCTTACCCAACTCAGCAAAGAAGGAGTGATGATTAGTTGCTTGTCTGGTGCCAGGATCCATTGGATAACACATGCAGTCAAGTATTTGAAGGACAAGTACCAATATATGTGTATCTTAATGACAGGAGATGATTCTCCATGGACTATATGAACAGAGATATTACGTAGCTATTTGACTGTATGCCCCAGGCAGGTATGAGCCCAGCACTGAACAGCATTCTACCTGGCTGAATGATGATGATGTCGCCATATGAGTAAAACAATAATCTACTTCAGTAATTGGCTTATGGAGTCATCCCCAGAGTGTAGATTATTTGGTTGGAAAAAATTAAATTCTACACCCTCATAATCACCTTGCAGGACGTCATACCTCTCAAACTCTTACTGCAGAAACATGTGCAAAGACATAAATAATGTGAAAGCAATGTTCTTCAGAGAATGCATGAAAACACAAAGATTACAAGACCAATATTTAAAATATGTCTCTGTTTTTTGGGCCTTTGTCCACCTTTGCTTTAGGCTCTATCCTAAGAGGTTGAGAGGTATGGTACAGAGGCAGTGGATAGTTGTCATTTAGATTGTTGCAGTAGATACACCTGATGTAAGGGCACTTTTGACTTCACTCAATAACTACAAAATGTTATAAGAAAAAAAAAAAAAAAAAAAAACAGCACCCTGACATATAAGGATGCAATTCTGACCTCTATGCTTCCAGTGCAGCATACTTATGAATTTCACATCTGACCTTTGACCATTTCCAAACATGCTAGCACTTCTATGTAATGTTTGGATGGAAACAAATTACGCTGATGTGCTTCTTTATTTAGCAATATATCAGCTTTTCAATAGGCAATCAATGCCTTCAATGTACTCAGCCCAAATTCTCCTTTGCGGCCATAATAAAGCAAAGTATGATACTAAAGCCAATGATACCGGTTCTTGAAATACTATATTTCTGTCAGACATGGAAAATACATTATGAAAAGTTCACAGTACAGTATAATGTTGAAATGTGAAGTACGCCAAAGACATAAATTAATTCCATCTAAATTCCAGTGCACCACACAGCTGAACTTGATCCAAAAGCTTTAGCCGTTTAAAAACATGGCCTTGTACAGACATCAGATTAAAACAGGAGAAAGAAGTATAACAGCATGTATAAATGACTTGACGCCTCAGTAAAAAAGCAAAAGGCTGTTACTCTAGGTAAACTATTGTGTAGAAGTAGATCATAGCCCCCCACATACACACACACCAAAGATGACATTTTATGAGAATGAGGGCGTTACACATATGGTGGTGCTTTAAAGTTTGTGGGGTTCCAATAAAGTACATCTACTTTACAAATTAGCAAGGCAGATGTTAATCACTCAATAATACAGCACTGTCCTACTTATGTAAAGAAAACACATGCAGTTGTTCTATTGCAAGTGGAAACAAAGTTTTTCTTTAACTCTAAGATGCATTTCATTAATACAACTGAATTTCATTATACTAGATAAACAGAATGGGCTTATTCTTGGCCTTCATCCCTCCCATATATTTGCAGCTAGACTTTACATATATTGCACTTGATTCCACATGTTGCACTTCTTTTATAAGAGCAGTAATTAAAATCTGTTCCTGTTTTTGAGCCTTTGTTCCCTCTTCATTTTAGGGTCTATCAGATTTCTTCAGCTGAAAGGTCCAGAGGTATGCAAACCTCTTTACTGTTGCTCTCACTCACTCTCTCACACACACACAACTCTGTTTCAGAACATGTTTGCTAACACAAATCCTAATAATCAAGCAAAATATGTTCCTATTTTCAGCCTTTGTCCCCCTTTTATTTTAGATTTTCCTGGTATCTTGAGCTAAGAGTCAGAGCATACTTTTCAACTGTCTAGAGTTTTGCAGTGTCCAGATTTTTGTCTTGTATGTTTGGTCCCATACTCATAAAATGTGTAGTTCATAGGTTCATAGGTTGGCACTAGGCTATCGGCCCTATGGCCTATGCAAGCCTAGCCATAACAATTCCCTGGATATTTCTTCCCACAATATTTACTTCTCTGGACCCCTGTCTAGCAGGGTAACTGACATGATCCCCGGGGTGAATTACCTATCTCCCATCCAATCATCAAGGCTCCTTTTGAAGAGGGCCAATGAGGCGCTCTGCTTGACATGTGTGGGCAGTCTATTCCAGAGTAGGGGGAGTCTCTGGGTCAGGAACCTATCCCTCCAGCATGTTTTGTTTATTGTGATGACAAGGTTTAGATCCCTGGAGCATGTGGCTCTGAGGGATTTTGATTTCTTTAAGTGGAGCATGTCCAACAGCTGAGAGTTTGACATGGCCTTGTTTGTTAAGCAGAGATCACCTCTGAGTAGATGATATGCCACAGTGTATAGCTGGAATTTTTTTAGACGGTCAGCATATGGCATCTGATTTAGGCCTGTGATTCTTTTAGTGAGGTATTTCTGTGGCCTTTCCAGCTGTTGCAGATGTCTTGTGAGGTACATACCAAATGGGGCATTATACTCTATAATGGGTCTAATGAAGGATGAGTACAGTGGGACAATGACCTCCTTTTTTCTGGATGAAAGGCACTTAGTGATGAGGTGTGCTACATAGAAGGATTTCCTGACTGTTGTGGCAATGTGGTTATCGAAAGTGAGACCACTGTCCACCTGTGCCCCTAAGTCTCTCATCACACTTTCGATGTTTAGTGTCCTGCCACCTATGCGGTAATTCATGGGTACATGCTTTTTTTCCAAAGGGGATAACTATACATTTCTTGGCATTAAGATTGAGCACATGGCTCTGGCACCAGGTATCTGTTTCTGTAAGGCCCTATTGTAGAATATCCACATAATTTTTGGATTCAATAATGGCTCCCAGTTTGCAGTCATCTGCAAACTTTGTTAGCCAAAGTCCCTTAGTGTTGGCCTGTACTTCAGAGAAGTAGATGCCAAACAAGAGTGGTCCCAGGACTGAACCCTGAGGTACTCCACTTGTCACTTGTCTGGAGCTGGATTTGGAGTCGGCTAGTTTTACACTCTGGGTTCTGTCAGTAAGCCAGTTGGCAACCCATCGAGTGACGTAGGGATTTATGCCCACCTTAGTAAGTTTATCTATGATTCCAGAGTGGGGGATGGTATCAAAGGCCTTGGCAAGGTCCAGATAGGCTGTGTGGACTGCCTTACCCTCGTCCACAGCTCTGCAGACTGATTTGAAGAAGTCAATCAGATTCAGGAGACAAGATCAGCCCTTCACAAACCCAAACTGGGTGGGGTCCAGTGTTTGAAGATTGCCAATGTCTTTGTTTATATGTTCCATGATAATGCGTTCCATGCCCTTGCAGATCAGGCTTGTCAGACTGATGGGATGGTAGTTCCTGGGATCCAAGGCGGATCCCCCCTTGTGGAGTGGGATAACTGTAGCTGTGCGCCACTCAGTGGGCACGAAGCCTGAGGTGAGGCTATGATTAAACATGACACTTAGGTGAGGTGCCATTTCATTTTGTAGTTCATGTAGTACACATCCTGGGATGTCATCTGGTCCCATGAATGCTGTATTCTTAGCTTTGGAGACTGCGGTTTCTACCTGTGTGGCCATGATTACCGGAATTTGGCAATCGTTTGGTATTGAGATGGACCCTTTAGGGGGTGAGAGGGGGGTGAAGCTGGCACTAAATCAATCTGCTAGGATATTGGCAATATCCTTGGGATCAGTATATTTAATGCCATTCTGTTATAGCTCAGAGCAGATCTGAGCATTGCCATTTAGATTCTTGACATAACTATAGAATGCCTTGTGGTTGTCTTTGGAATCTTTGGCAATTTTATTTTCGTAACTAGCTTTTGAGGATTTTATGAGGGATCTCAGCTTCTTACTGAGGCTGGTGAGGGAGTTTTTTGCATCCTGGGATTTTCCTCTTTTCTGCAACAGTTTCTTCCTTCTGTTGTATAGTTTATTTATAGCAGGGGACCACCAGATTGGCTTCCTTTTTTTTGGAGAAGAGCATCTTGGTTCTATTTGGGATGGCACAATTCATGCACGAGTGGATGTGCTTGTACAGTGCCCAGTGCCTTAGTGTAGGATTCTGCAATCAAACTTTCAGATCCTGTCTGCATGGGTGTCATGAAGTTTATCACTTCT